>NW_027208984.1:0-38235 GCF_027789765.1 Dendropsophus ebraccatus
AAGACCATACATACAGCATAGAATATTACCTGGAAGACCAAACATAAAGATAGAATACTACCAAGAAACCGTAGATACGTATAGAATACTACCAGAAAGACCATACAACGCATAGAAATATTACAGAGACCATACATACAGCATAGAATATACCAGAAGACCATACATAAAGAATGGAATACTACCAGAAGACCATACATACAGAATAGAATATTACCAGGAGACCATACATAAAGAATGGAATACTACCAGGAAGACCATACATAAAGAATAGAATATTACCGTAGGAAGACCATACATTAAAAATAGAATACTACCAGGAGACCATACATAAAGAATAGAATACTACCAGGAAGACCATACATAAAGAATGGATACTACCAGAAGATCATACATAAGAAATAGAATACCAGGAGGACCATACATAAAGAATGGAATACTACAGGAAGACCATACATAAAGAATAGAATACTACCGGAAGATCATACATAAAGAATAGAATGTTACCAGGAAGACCATACATAAAGAATGAATACTACCAGGAACCATACATAAAGAATGGAATACTACCAGGAAGACCATACATACAGCATAGAATATTACCTGGAAGACCAAACATAAAGAATAGAATACTACCAGGAAGACCATACATTAAAAATAGAATACTACCAGAGGAATATACCATACATTCCAGCATAGAATGGATACTACCAGGAAGACCATACATAAAGAATAGAATACTACCAGGAAGACCATACATAAAGAATAGAATACTACAGGAAGACCATATAAAGAATAGAATACTACCAGAAGACCATACATAAAGAATAGAATACTACCAGGAAGACCATACATAAAGAATAGAATATTACCAGGAAGACATACATAAAGAATAGAATATTACCAGGAAGACCATACATAAAGAATACAATATTACAAGGAAGACCATACATAAAGAATAGAATACTACGAGAAGACCATACATAAAGAATAGAATACTACCAGGAAGACCATACATAAGAATAGAATACTACCAGGAAGATCATACATAAAGAATAGAATATTACCAGGAAGACCATACATAAAGAATAGAATATTACCAGGAAGACCATACATAAAGAATGGAATACTACCAGGAAGACCATACATAAAAAATAGATTACTACGAGGAAGACCATACATAAAGAATAGATACTACCAAGAAGACCATACATAAAGAATAGAATACTACCAGGAAGGCCATAATAATAATAATAATAATAATAATAATAATAATAATAATTTTTATTTATATAGCGCCAACAGATCCCCCAATTCTAGGGGGACATACATAGACAAAAATCAGACATTACAGAGATATACATATAATTATCCATACAGTACATAAGGAGTGAGGGCATGCATGAGCTTACAGACTATTAGGAAGATAAAGTTTTTCCAACAAGACTAGATATGTAATAAAATAGAATAACAAAGAGCTTGAATACCTGGAACAGACAAAAATTGAAAAAGGAGCAAAAACTCCAGAGTAGTTACCACAAGCTGGTACCTGGGGCAGACACTGGGTACAAGACTAAGATCTAAAACTAGGATCACCGACAGCAGGGGGGTGTCCAGAGCTGGCACTTGGAATATGGATAACAGACACATCGCCAAGAGCTGAAAACATTTGTATAGACACCAGGTGTGGCAGAGCTGTGACCAGAAGGAAAGATGGAGGTAGAATGGTCCAGCCAGTAGCTCTAACCAGGAGTGTAGCAACCATCACAGACAGCAGGAGAGTAGCCAAGTGACCAGGTAGCCAACTGGGATGCCAGATACCAGAGGTACAACCAGTGTTAAAACCATGAGTAAGAACACCAGGGGTGTAACCAGGATTTGGAAGCAGGTTCATTTACACCAGGGGTATGACCACAGGCAGGAACCAAGAGCCTAACGGCCCGAGAAATTTCAGCTATAGAAAATTATGTGAAAGTAATTGAGAAAATGTATCTGCTGCTCCCTACTGCTACTCGCATGCTACAGTCAGATGTCATGCTGTCACCATGGCTACTAGCCTGCCTGCTAACAGGACTGATTAGCCAATCACAGCATGGAAGCCTATTAAAGCCATTTCCTGCTTACCATGCTTGTGTAGACCAGGCTATTAAAACTTGTCTATCATATGTTCCTGTGATTGTTTCCCCATAGAATTCACCAGAATTTAATATGTATGTATTACAACTCATCAAGGGAGGGATGGATGGGAGGGAGGTAGGGAGGGGATGGGTCGGAGGGAGGGAGGGAGGACAATGTTATATTTTGAAAGGAAAAGTGTTTGAGCAATATTCCTTAAAATCAAGCATTTTATTAGAAAAAGTCCATAAAAACACATCACAAGAAAAAACATATCCTTTTTATTTTACTGGATGCTATTTTGGCCTGTGTTCATCACGGCATGGTAAAAATGAGCAAACAGCTCCTCTATATAGGACACAAGAACCCCTGTAATGGCCGCCATTTAATGGCAAACAGTTGCCTTTATTTAAAACAACAGCCGTTGTTTTAAAATAACACAGTTATTTGCCATTAAATTTAAACAGTGTGTGAACATAGCCTTTGTGTGCCTTCACACCTACTGACTCGCAGCGTTATAACGCTGCGAGTCGGCTAGGTCCTGGCAGATCACTGTCAGTACATACACGCAGCGGTCTAAACGACCGCTGCGTATATGTAAATCTGCCGGCCGCTTAACCCCTTCTGATGATGCCGGCCGCCTCCTGCTCCGCCCGTATACATACCTCCTCGCTCCACGGGGTCCCGGCGTCCTGCTCTCGCGCCCGGCCAATCAGTGTGTTGCCCTGCTGCAGCCCACTGATTGGCCGGGCGGGAGAGCAGGACGCCAGGACCCCGTGGAGCGAGGACAGGTAATGTATACAGAGCTGGAGCGGAAGGCGGGCAGCATCATAAGGGGTTAGCGGCCGACAGATTTACATACACGCAGCGGTCGTTCAGACCGCTGCGTGTATGTAGTGACAGTGATCTGCCAGGACCTAGCCGACTCACAGCGTTATTACGCTGCGAGTCGGTACGTGTGAAGGCACCCTAAATGTGTTTTTAATCCACTCCTGGTTTTGGTTACAATAAACTGAGCAAAAATACTGTGTAAGAACAAAGCCTTATCCTGTTGTTTTTTTTTGGCTAATCTGGGTGCAAATATTGATAAATTTTGTGCCGGGGAGGGCACGCCTCACTGTATGCAAACCCTACCCGCCCATATGGTGCACAAGGCACAGACTTGAAAAAAGACCACAGTTTTTGCCCATGGGGGTCTCCAAGTTTGCGCTAATAAGGCTTGAACTATTAAAGGAATTAAATCTCACACAACATCAAAAATAGAAAAAGGCGGCCACTTTTACAATTTAAAAAAATGTCCGTTATTGACTGACTGCAGTGCAATACATTGTAGTCAATGGAAAGACAGATGTCCAATGCACACTATGTATTGAATAGCGGACGTTATTGCCGCAGATGTCAAAATAATGATCATAACAATTATTTTCGGACGTCTTTTGCAAACAGCGGATATTTTTTATTAGTTGTTCAAACTGTTTTTCTTTTGTCACTGTTCTTTCTCCGTTTTTACTAGTAAATTCAACAGACTTTTCAATTAAACCACAACCAAAGTGCAATCAGTAACCCAAAATAGAATAATGTACAAACACCAGGCAGGCTGCTAAATGACGTCCATTATTTTAAACGGAGCTGAAAAAAACATGTGAACATAGCCTAACTTAAAGTTATAGATGTCATTTAAACATCTAAATAAGGTTTTTATTACACTTTTTTTTCTTCATTTTTTTGTTTTTATTTTTATCTGACTGAATATACAAGAAATCTTGAAATTTTGCAGTTTTCACATCGGCCACAAAGGTAGTACCAATAAACTGATTTTTTTTTTTTCAGTTTCCTGTCACTCACATGTCAGCTTTACTATATATACAGGCAGAGAATGAGGAAAATCATCTCATTATCATTAGAGGGAGCGAGTTAATGACATAATGAGATAAGGCTGGATAATAATACAATACACTGCATAAGGATAAGGCTCTGTATGTATCTCCCCTGGTCTCTGAAGAAGCATACTATACTCATCTCCTGGAAACTGTAAAAATCTGTAAGATTTCTCTTTTAATTGACTCCCAATCATTTTAGGGGCAAACAACCTGTGTAGTAATAGGACACACAGGAAGAAAGTATATGTCAATTTGGCAGAACCAGGAAAAGTTCTGGGAAACAAAAAATTAATAGTATAACATTAAAAAAGGCAAAAAAAAAAAAAAACAAAACACCTACGTATCTAGACCAGTGTTTCACATACTGTTTTAACCTAAATGCGCTGGACAAAGATTCCCCAAATTTAAAAGACAAAAGTTTCTTTAAAAAGGGTTATCCAGCGCTACAAAAACATGGCCACTTTCCCGCCTCTCTTGTCTCCAGATTGGGTGGGGTTTCAAACTCCGTTCCATTGAAGTAATGTAGCTTAATTGCAAACCGCCACCTGAACTGGAGACAAGAGAGGGGGGGGGGGGGGGGTAATGGCCATGTTTTTTTTAGCGCTGGATAACCCCTTTAATGATTTTGTGAAGATATGAAAAATAATTCATACCACCATGGTGTTCTTTCTGTGGTGTTTTTTCAAGAACTAATTTCATACCTTCTAGGAATCTTAGAACATTGACTAAGGATTTATGCCAGGCCAAAACTCTGTTGAGCAGAAAAGACTACTCATCTGCAGACAGCTGTTTTGGGGTCACTTCAGACTCATCTTGGGAGTTACAGCTCGCTTAGAATCAATGGAGCCGCGTCATGGAGGGGCGAGGGTTTCCTCCCACTGGGAATGGGCCGGCCCGCCTCCAGTGCTTAAAAAAAATAACCGTGGGATCGGCTTCCCTGTGCCGGCACCGTTTGATTACCTGATGGTACATCCTCTTTAAGCATTTGTGCTTCTTGTGAGAATAATGAAGACTACCATTAACAACTATGAGATATGCAGTAAGCGTCTACTTACAACTCTTTAGACAAGTTGTTTCTTCATTTAAAAAAAAACTCTTGCAGACTAGAGCAGCAGAGATGATGAGCAGATGAGCGAACATTGAGCACACTTGGGTTTGTCTGAACCCGGATGCTCTGCATTTGATAACACAAGTTTTGTTCCCGTTTTTTTTAATGTTATATTCCAATTGCTTATGTCTAAAACAAATAAAAAATTGCTTGCATTCATCATAAACTTCACTTTTGTGACCACGGCAACGAAAATTATGAATTTTTATTATGGAAACAGATGATTTTGCATCTTCTCATTTATACAGTCAGACTAAGAAGACTATAGGCATTGCAAATTTATAAAGATTACCAAAAACTGTTCAGAAGTGTGTGTTTTTCCGAGATTTATCACTATACTGCAAATCAGATTCACAAATCAATCCCCAAATATAGTTGCCCATTATGTCCTTGTTATATTGTCCTTGCTAATGGCGTTCAAAGTTCATAATGTCCTGGTGGAGGCGCTTGCCTTGCTCCTCTGAATAAGCTCCCATGTTTTTTTTGAACTATCAAGATGAGCATCAAGGAGATGGATTTTGAGTAAAAGAAATTTGAACACCGCTCCATAGCACAGGTCAGGAGGATATGTGGTAGGTGAGAGAAATGAATGAAAAACTCTCACCTTGTGGGGTTGAGAAGAGGAGGCACAACACTCAACAACCGCATGTGAAGGATCGCTGCCGCTCCCAGGTAAACCAAACAAGATGGATAGCAATAAAACAGACCTCCCTCCAACCAGGGTGTGTTTGGGCGCAGATCCAGAAGAGATGCAAAAAACATAATTATTTAAAATTAATTAGTAATATAAAAATTCATGGCGACACAACGCATTTCTAAACTGGTCTGGATTCTCTCAAGCGTCATCTGATGACACTTGAGAAAGAAACCAGACCAGTTTAGAAACGCGTTGTGTCACCATGAATTTTTTATATTACTAATAAATTTTAAATAATTACGTTTTTTGCATCTCTTCTGGATCTGCGCCGAACACACCCTGGTTGGAGGGAGGTCTTTTTTTATTTATGGATTTTAGTGACATCCTGCAACCCATTGCAGCATAGTTCTTTATCAGTCTGGACCAGTTGTACATAGTTGTACATAGTTTTCATCTTTATGATTGTCTAGGAAGCCGCGAAACACTGTGACAACACTGTTTCCAAGCCGCTTTCTCCTTCCTATTCAGCTTCTTGGGAAATTTACTGCACTCTATGATCTTCTTGATTTGTGGTCCGACGAAGACACCAGCTTTGATCTTTGCTTCAGAAAGCTTAGGGAAAAGATCTTGGAGGTAATTGAAAGCTATCCACTCCTTATCTAGAGCCCTGACAAATTGTTTTATGAGTCCCAACTTGATGTGTAGTGGTGGCATCAGTATCTTGCGTGGGTCCACCAGTGGCTCCCACTTTACATTGTTCTTCCCCACAGTGAACTCTGTCCGCTGAGGCCAGTCCCGTCTGTGGTAGTGTTCTTTAGTATCCCGCTGTCCCAAAGGCAAATAAAGCAAGGATACTTAGTAAAACCACATTGGAGGCCCATCAGGAATGACACCATTTTGAAATCTCCAATAACTTCCCAGCCGTACTCATCATCCTTCAAGGCACCTAGCAACATCTTGACACTGGTGTATTCCTCTTTCAGGTGCACCAAGTGAGCTACAGGAAGAGATGGATATTTGTTCCCATTGTGAAGAAGCACAGCTTTGAGGCTCTTGCATGAGCTGTCTATGAAGAGACGCCACTCATTCGGGTTACAGATGATACCTATAGCCTCGAATAGACCAGCCATATACATAGCAAAATGCATCTGTTGGATGTATGCAACCTCATGATATCCTCAATTGACTAAGTTGCTGTGTAGTGTAAGGAAAAAGGATGTCTCTCCAAACTGCAAATAAAAATGGTCAATCTTTATTCAATGCAGTATCAAAGTACAAGAGTGTACTGAGGATTCAGCAGAGCAAGACTGATCCCCTGGTAGCAGAGTAACACACAATATATACATTTGAAAGTAGTGGTCCTTCCTAAGCTCCTCCTATAATGGGTGTGGGGTGAAGTGTGAATACTGTCCTTATCAGAATCTGAATAGAGAATGAATTCACACCTGTCTGTCTAGGTCAATTCCCCTTTGTCTGTGATGGCTGTTGCCCTCTTACTATGCAATCCCAATCAATTAGATCATGTCTCTCCGTCTCTCATGAAGGGCTATAGTGGCCCTATATAACTGTAGCTATACAGCTACCAGTCCTAGAAAGTTCTAGATAATTCTAGAAACATCTTGATAGTTCTCACAATTCCAGAAGCTTCTTAAGTATCTTGAAATATGGCGAATATCCTTAAAAATAGATCAATTTCAAAATATCATTGTGATGACCACAAAAGCAAAGTTTACAGGGAATAATAACTTTTTTCTATTTATTTAGGGTACAAACAATGAGAAAAACACACTTAAAGGGGTTGTCCGGCGATAAAAATTATTCACAGAATAACACACATTACAAAGTTATACAACTTTGTAATGTATGTTATGTCTGTGAATGGCCCCTTCCCCGTGTTTCCCCCCACCCACGTTAGACCCAGAAGTGTGGTGCATTATACTCACCGCATCTCGTGTCGTCCACGGTCTCCGATCGTCAGCAGTGACGTCTTCTTCGGGAGGCCGGCGGATCTTCCCGAGTGCCGGCCACCCTCTGCAGCGTCATCCGAAGCTCAGCCGCGATTGGCTGAGCATAACTGTTGGACTGCCTCCAACTTTTTTAGCCACCAGTAATCAAATGCAGAGCGTCTGGGTTCGGACAAACCCAAGTGTGTTCAAGGTTTGCTCATCTCTAATGTTCACCTGATTTTCATGGGAAAGCTACATTTAGCATGACATTTTCCTAAAAGAAAATGTAGTTTTACACAATGGCCATTCAAATGAAAGGATGTCCATGTAATACATGACTGGTTTTAGGCTGCCAGTATCATTGTCACACAGAGTGGGGCCCCAAGCTGGGCGCCCATCTCTGTCGTGATCACATAATATTTATGAGGAAGATACAATATCCAATATATTTCAACTATATAAAATTTTCCCTCTCAACAGGTCAGCTGCTCAAGTTGAGGTGCAATTTCCGTAGTATAGGCACCAACGCATTGGTCCTGTCATTGTCTCCTAATCCAAGTCTCTGAAGGCTCGTTCTCATGGTAGAACTTTACATAATGTAAATGTAAAAATTGATGATTTTTTTTTACAGGACTATAGCACTTGACTCTTTTCTTCCATGCAACTCTGTCCCATTATGTAGTTATTCTCTTAGCAGCTATTAGTTCTACTAAATTCATGCCATCTGTCCTCCTTGTTTCATCTCAAGGCTTTACCTTTTGAACTAGAATGTGCAATATTTTTGGCTAAGAATCTCTAGCTCATTCTCCAAAATATTCTCGCAACTGTGGTTAATAAATCCCCGCCTGTATCATATTAGATTCTCAATGCTCTTAAATGTTATTTTTATTTTACTGATTTATCCCAAATAAATAAAAGTTTATTTAAGGGACACTAGGGGTATTGTCTACACAAATTGTGTTATTTATGGCGACAAATGAGCGGTTTGTGAAAGATTGAATTTCATATTCATGGATTTCCCAGCTTTCTCTGGTCTGTTTCATATAGCGGTGTATGTGCAACACTGGGCTCGCTGCCTTGGAGTTTCTAAGCTTACTGTTATTCGATACTTTTAGGCCATTTTCCATTTTTATAGCAAAAAAAATGAGCATATGGAACTCACAATGTTACATGCAAGAATACTGAGCATAAATAGTACAAGCCAAAACTGGATATATGATATAAAGCCCATCTCATTACTCAGCTATGCTGGCATTTTCTACTCTAGCTGTCTTTGACCTTTCATTTGCCTCCAGCCCCCCCATTCCAGACAACATGGCAGCACTACTAATAACTGAAATGTTGGCCTTTGTTATAGAGTCGAAAAAGATGTCTCTCTTGAAAGCTATTACCTAAGGAAAGAGTGGGGAGGGAACAAATTCTGAATGTGAAGTCTATGCAGTTGTGCTAGACCTATTGAGACCAACCAGGTGCTCATCCTGCTACGTGGGTCCAGAGAGGTAAAAAACGTTATCAGTTTGTCAGTTTGTGTGGAGTTCTAACACGGGAAGTTCATAACTGTGTCAGACCTAGCAAAATTTTTGTTTCAAAGGATTCCGAACAGAACACCAGGGCATGCAGCTGTGATTCTTTTTAGGCCATTGTCCTCTTCCTTCACCATCAGAGCAGCTGCATGCAGGACATGCACCTGCCGCCAACCCTGATGTTCCCTTCTGTGGAGGTTACTTGTAAATGTGTAGGCATCAAGAGGCCTGTTGGCTTCCACCATCCCTGTTGTCCCCTACTGCCAGATGTAGAGATCACAGTCTGCCCTTATCCCATTGCCTGCAGCCATACCATATACTGTCCCTGCTGTGTTCTATGAGTGTGCTGTGGAGGACTCCCCCTAATGGCCGGAAGCAGCCACATTGTGCGCTCTGTTCCTGCTGTGCATGTGACATGTGAATTCTTCTTCATGGAAAAATAAGACATCCCCTAAAAATATGACATGACACATCTTTGAGAGCAAAAATTAATATAAGATACTGTCTTATTTTTGGGGAAACATGGTAACAGGACACGGGGACACTAATCCTGACAGATCCTATTGACTATAATGGGGTCCATTGGGTTATTATCTGATTTCTGTTCATTGAAAAAAATCCAGTTAAGACCCACTGAGTAAGTGGAACTTGTGATAGAGCTCAGAGCTCTAACACAGATGTGAAGGTAGCCTATCTAATGGAGGAAACATCTTTTTTCTGTTAATGGACCTCTGTGAAAGTTGTCATTGGCATCATTTTAAAATATGTACAGTTTTTTGTTCCTTAATAGTGATGAGCGAATACTGTTCGATCGAATAGATATTCGATCAAATAGTAAGGTATTCGATAGTATCGAATATTATTGAATAGTATGCCGAATATTCCATAAATATTCAATAAACGTTCCCTTTTCCTGAGGTGTCACCCTTCCCTTTTCCTGAGGTGTCATTGTGGACTTGGTGAACCTCCAAGTGGTCGAATAGATGTTTTTCAATAATCGAATACTTGTTCCCATAGACTTTAATGAGATCGAATATTTGATCGAACGCTCAAATATCTGGGAGATATTTGTACGAATATCAAATGTTCGAATATTTCACTATTCGCTCATTACTATTACTTAATTATTCCTTTTTTGGGGCAAACTGGATTACCAGCAAAGTTGACTCTTAATCCGGAAATTCGTGTGCCCTTGGTTATTAACCACACATGATGGCAATGCACACAACCTCCATTGAATCAGAATGGAGGTGGTGAACATTTCCATCACATGTGTTCGTAACTAAGGATATCCAAGCTTCTGGATTAAGAGTGGACTTCACCGCTGATCTGGCAGCGGCTGTGCTGGCAGGTAAACTTTAATATTACAAATGGGAAAGGATAATCTTTTGAATTTCTATTACTTGTTTGAATTTTCTATTACCTGTTTTTTTATAAAGTCGCTTAGGGTACTTGACCTCCAGACAACATGATTGTTAGTACAATAAACTACAATTAATTGTAGTGTACTACACTATGACTGCTCCTCTAATATATAAGCATAAATGTTAAGCATACAGTACTTAACATTCTTAAAATTCATATATATATATATATATATATATATATATATATATATATATATATTCATCATCAGTTCAGAATTTAATACATAACTTTACAACTTGTTCCCTTGACATCCTAAAAGAACAATCTAAATAATAATTAGAGAAGAAGACACATGGTGGCAGTATTGAGTAATGTGTTATTACGTTATTGCCCACCCTGTTGCTATGTAGCATAATCTAAACCCATCTCTGACTGGCAAATCAAACAGTCTTTTCCATGGTGTCTTGCCATGTTATACTAAATTGAATTTTTGATGAATGAACATATATATATATATATATATATATATATACAGTGGTACCTTGGTTTAAGAGTAACTTGGTTTAAGAGCGTTTTGGTTTAAGAGCTCACAGTTTTTCAAAATTGTGACTTGGTTTAAGAGCATTGTTTTGGTTTAAGAGCTCCCTGTACTGGGTAGGAGCACGAGTGGAGAAGGGGCATGGTCTGCATAGCGGGGTTAACAGAACAGTACTCTGACCCAGGAAGTTTCCGTCACCTTCCAAATCATAGTAGATGCACTTCAGACTGGGGCTTGCATCAGGGGACAGGACTGTGGAGATAATCTCTTCATAGCTGTAACCCCTCTCTCCCCGGACAGAGAGTGCTGCTATACTGTGCCCACATCTGTCCTGCTCATTCCTTCATGCTCCCTGCAGTCTCTGTCAGCCCTTGTGTTTCCCATCCTCTCCATTACTGTACAGTAACTTATATCACATATTCAGCTGTTTCTGAAGGTTTGTTTCTTCTGTTTTACATCTTCATCAGAATATAAAATGATTATTTTTGAGTCGTGGAACCAATTGTCTGCACATCAGTGATTTCTTATGGGAAAATTTGCTTTGGTTTAAGAGTTAATTTGGATTACAAGCACGGTCCCGGAACGAATTATGCTCGTAATCCAAGGCACCACTATATATATATATATATATATATATATATATATATATAGTTATCTATTATAATGAGAAATCAGAGCATTGTGGAAAGGGAGCTTCAGGTCTGTAGGTTCATAAAAATGTAAAAATGTATAAACACAAACATCTACACAAGATCCTTGTATTCACCAGGAATATCTGCAACGACTGTCTGTATTCACCAGGATCAGCAACATACTGTAAGTTTCTTGTATGCACCAGCAGAGACAGGGTGAGTTATATTGGTGCCCTAGACAGATAATGCAAACAGTGCCCCACTCCTCTATTTACTCAATTTATCAAACTCAATTACTAGTGCTACTACTAGTTAAACAGTTCCCCTTGGTAGATAGGTAGGCACCCTCAGTACATACACAAAACACAAAAAAATACAACAGTTCACCACTAATGGCAAGATACAGACCCAATACAGATATGAAAATCACTAAAAGCAGCCCCCCCCCAACTGCCAAAAATATCTCCATAAAAAGAATGAGTTTCTCCATGGCATATAATAAGCCTATGCTCTGGGCAGGCACGATCCAACCAATACTGGTAAAAGTAATAACCCCCTGGGTGGGATGGGTGAGGTGCATGACCAAGTAGAGGCAGCCACTCCCCCATCTGGAATACAGGCAAAAAGACAAATTTTGTCAGCTCACATTCACATTAGGCAGGAGAATGTTGCTTTGGCTGAAATTGCAAACACACAAAAACACAAAAAAAATGCAAAAGCCCACCGCAATGGCAAGATACAGTCCCAATACAGATATGAAAATCGATAAAAGCAGCCCCCAATTGTGTTTGCAATTTCAGGCATAGCACAATGCTCCTGCCTAGTGTAAATGGTGTTGTAGGAGAGCTGACCAAATTTGTCTTTTTGCCTCTACCCTCAGTATATATCCTTGAAAAAATGCACTTTTTGGACTAAAAATGAAGAATACCTCTTTAAAACATAACTTTTATCTCTCTTTATAAAAGTCAGGACAGGTGCTTTATTTATAGGGCAAGTGATTGGTGCACTTGATCAATTAGGGATGCACTGTCCCTTAAAACCTGTTACAGCTGGCGCGTGCATGCTCTAGCAGGCAGGGATGCGCGCGCCGGCCGGGACAGTGGGGAGCAGACCATGAAACGCCCCCCAGGGGCCGAAACAGCAGCTGCGCCGGGCCCCCACACGTGGGCTCCAGTGTCTGCACCAGATAGCTAGGAGATAGAGTCGGTGCCCTAACAGTACTGAGTGATGTTAGAGAAGGGAACATCTTGTGATAGCATCTTCAGTACAGCCAAGTAAGATGCAGCCATTGTCTATAGTGTTACCTACAATTTACAAAGCACCTTTAAAAGTAAACATATGAACTGGTACTGTAGGTTACCTGGCGCTAGAAGCTCAGTTTCACTACTTAAGAAAATGTTCTAAATTTTCAACCTAAGCTATAATTATTACAGTGTGTATGTTTTGTTGGTCTAATCCATGAACTTGGCACTTTTGTATGTGCTTATTATAATCTGAAGGTTCATTTGCCCCTTTTCTCACAAAATTATTACTGATAATCAAAGATTAATCATCCTAATTCTGAATGTATCCCAAGCCCTTACTATTTACAGATTCTGGAATACACATACAACAGCCCTAGGAAAGCATGCAGAGCAGAGGTCCAATTGGGTTGCAGAAAACAAAGAGTTGTAATCCTGTTCATGGTCTGGTCATGGTTTGGTTCAAAGTGGTCAATGTGGTTGGAGTCTTCCACCAAACCTCCGACACTGTGATTAGGGGGTTGCACTAAGATGAATGTGGTATTAGTCCGGTGGAGTATTTCCTGTGTCTGTGTATATGTCTCATGGCAGATGGTGGTCGAGTCCCCTTAATGGTAGTGTGCAATACAAGTCGGAGACAAAGTGGTAACTTAAAAACTAGCAAAACTTCTCCAGAAGAAACAGATAACATTTGTAAGATGGATGCATGTGCTAGCCATGACCGCACTAGGCCTGTTCAGAAGCCAATTTGGGTCCTGGTTTAAGCGTTGTGAGATAAGCTTGATGTTCGAAAGAGCATCTTGTGCTGCTTGGGTTTTTGGGTTACAAAAATCTTGTTGCATTTCCATAGCCTTAAAGCGACTATGTATCCACTAACCCACTCCACCAAACCGATAGTTCCATCCATCTAATAAGAGTAAATTTTTACTGGTCGTGTCTTTTTATTTTTTTTTTTTAAAAAGACCTTTTAATCTGCAGCACTGTGTCATACTAGCGTGGCCTAGAGGGTCTGTGCCTCAGGTCTGCAACTCCTCTTCTTTCTTCCTCTGCACCCTCCTCATCTTTAGGAACACCCCCAGGCATCGCTCTAAACAGTGCACCTTTGTCGCTACAGCACATGTGCACTGTTTAGAGGAGTGATGAATAGAAATCCTGTCTGGGCGTGTACCTAATGATGAGGAGGGTGCAGAGGAAGAAAGGAGAGGCGTTGCAGACCTGGGGCACAGACCCTGTAGGCCACGCCAGTATGACACAGATCTGTAGATTTAAAGATTATTTTTTGCTCTTTTTTCTTTAACATTTTATAAGACACGACCAGTAAGGATTTACTCTCATCAAACGGATGGTACTAGTGGTTTGGTGGGTTGGTGGGTAAAGAGTCGCTTTAAACGCATAGGGGAGGATCCAAAATTTTACTAACCGCTTCAGTCTTCTGGGGGACAGACTGTCACTTTATAAGTTTTCAGGGTAACTGGGGGACACCTGGTTAAATGTCTCTTATTGTTTTCAATGGGGCTTGGTACTCTAGCATTACAAAACTACTAATGAGTGCTCGAGCATTTTACTGATCGATCAACTCTACTTTAAAAAAATTAACATTTAGCGGATTTAGAAATATACTTAAATCCATAAAATCATGGTGTTTCTGAGTAGAAAATGTGATTTTTTTTTTTAAACTTTACTCACATTTATGCAACATCTGGCATAAAAATAGACAAAAATGGAAAAAAAGACTGTCTGTGAATTATTATAATCAGGAATACTCGGTTGAAATCCCAGGCCATTATCTTACAACCCATTTAAGAGATGATTTTTTTGCCGAAAATTATTTTACTCTATTAAGGATTTCCCCCATACACTAAAATTACTGTGCTGGGATTAGGTTACTAGTGGCTGGTACTTATACATGTGGAATGGCAGCGGAAAATATTACATAGACATGTATGTTTGCTTAGAACCTTGTAAAAATTAGATCTTGATTTAAAGTTTGCCAAACATAGCCAGTAAGGCAGCTCCTAGGAGAGTAATAACGTGTTATTATTATGACTCAACAGGTGAAACAGTGGTGTATCTATTACAGATCTCAGTGTTTAGCAAAGGTCACAATTGACATGTACTGCAGTCAGACACATGGCGCTGGTTTCAATTTCTCGCAGTTATAGTCGTTTCTTTTATCGGGAACTGTAAGGAGTGCCCATGACATTTGACATATGTATATAAGTTGTATGCTGTTGTACTGCACACATGTCCATGCTTGCTAAGGATTTTAAAATTAATTATTCTTTTACCTTTATATATTACCCTGTTTTATATTACATAATATGTGGGCACTGTGCCTTTAAATGGTCACTGTGAATTTCAAACAACTTTTTTCTATTTGATATCTTATGTAATGCCTGACCTATTTGTAAATCACTTAGTTTATCAAAAAATAACCTTTATTTTGGGGGGAAATTCTCTAAGCGCTAGTCTTGACCACTAGGTGTCTCACTTTCTCCAATCTTCTGTCAATGCCTGTTGTTAGGCTCAGTCTCTGTGTGTTACTAGACAAGGATAGAACGCAGTAAGTAAGTAAACACTATGAGAGTTTATAGTGGTCCCTTTTAGTGCTGTGCGGTGTGATATGCTGAGGGTTTGTGTTGCTGGGTGGTGTAGTGTAACCTTAGGGATCACCTTCTGAAACCTTCCTGTCACGGTGGGGTCCGAGGGTGCTGGGGCCCTTGTCTTCTTCAGCATACACACAGGGACATATCATTTTTAATAAAAGTCTTCACACAATAGCGGTGAAAGTTTATTAAGACTTTACTTGAAGGATAACTATACACAATCCAATACAGGGGCATCTGATGATGGTAAACTGTTGGCTTGATCAGAGTCCTTTGCTTCAGGGGGAGGGGTTACCTTGGTTACTATAGCTTAGACTTGGTGGATAAATAGGATTTCAAAGAGACAGACCTGTTCCAGAGACTTTATAACTTTCCCCCTTTATAAGGTACGTGTGAATAGGTACTTGAAGTTACTGAAGAGACTTGACGCTGTCGACGCTCACTATCATGTAGGAGGAAAAGGCATGGACACACTGACTTGGAAGCCAGGAAGATGTGGACGGTGAATGGGAGACCCTCTATCACTTCACCAATCCGACAGCAGGCACTAATAAATACAGAGGATGTCCTGCTGAGACTTTGAGGACACGTATTAATCCTTATAGCTGACTGGAAACAGGTTAGGGGGGTGAGGATGGAGTCTGACAGGATTATTGAGATGACATAGGGAGGTTAGATGTGACTCTGGCAATGCCAGACTACCAACTGTCACTGACAAGATGGCACAGCCCTTCTGGGTAGAAGGTGGGCGGAGCTAGCTTTCCCCTGGCCAATCACTAGAGTGTGATAGGTTGCAAGGGAGAAGCACTGATCAAGCTCAACACTTGTATTAATAGCGATTAATATATAACAATATATTAAAAAAATACATAGCAGAAAACAATACCACTACAAGAGAGTTAAGGAAGAGCAGCAAATACATAGGCCCTAATACAGACTGTCTAAGGTTGCCAATAGCAACAATACATTTCCAGACGCCTGACAATAAATACCGTTCTGGGCCGTTACTTATATCACTCTAAAAAGTACTTTTTGGAACATACTCCTCTAGTCATGTGGGAGGTCCAGAGCTCCTAACTACTCACAGCTGGTGGAAAATCTTGCCAACAATCATGCCTCCCTGGGAGCGTTGATGCTCAGGGACTGCCCCTCCATGATGCTGCCAGCTCCTATTTCAGGAAACATTTTCTGCCAGCCGTGAGTAGTTAGGAGCTCTGGATTGTCCACATGACTAGATGGGTACATATATGGGACATATAAGTAACGCTCATATGCCGGGAAAACAGTGCTCGGGGCATTGGATCTTATTTAAAGCTGTAACACCAACTTAGGCTCTATTCACTTCAATGGAACTGAGCTGCAAAACCCCGCCCAAGCTGGAGACAAAAGTGGGACTGTCTCTGGAAGAAAGTGGCCATGTTTTTTTAGCGCTGGATAACCCCTTTAAAGGTATGAGTCATCATTTATGTGAATTAAAATGGAAAACACCTGAAGAAATAGAGCAGGGAGGCACACAGACTGATGCCAGACACAAATGATTTCAAAGGGAAAGCTATTGAATAAGGACCCTTAATAGCGTAGAGCCAAAAGGGCTTAATGAAATATGTAGTTTCAAATCATATTTATAAGATGGGCGATTCAGGAAAAATGCTGTACCTACCTTTGAACCATCGGCTAGCCATCATGTGTTTCACTATTACGTTGTAGTGGGCCGGGCTTGAATGGAGTAAAGGGAGATTTGTTCCTTCCACCTGCGCTGATGAGAAAAGAGGGACATGCCTCCTTTTTACAAAAACGTCATTGGAGCTATGATTCCTTCTAATATTCCTGCCTTCGAAATGTGGCAGCAGAGGAACGCCAGCTCCACAATGTAAAGCACACTGAAAGCCCATTAAGTCATATAAGTTGTACCAATAAATAAATATATAGGAACTGAAGAGAACAGAACCACAAGTCCCACTCTGGTTTATTATCTATATAGCCCAATGTACATAAAGTGCTCCAAAATATAATATATTGATGTGCTGAAGAAAGTAGAGAGTGACACAACTGACCATTGAGCACAGAGTTCAAAGCTTCATTACAAAGTATAGTGTAGTTCACACTCCAAATTTACATTGATAAAGTGACCAGTTCAAAATTACCTGACCCACGAAGTGTGAACACAAGTGTAGTATGCAAAAGAACACTGCAGAGACACCATCACATGTCTCGACGTCAGTGAACTAGCCAGACCTTCCCTCCGGGAAGGAACAACCAAGCCAAAAGCGTTCTCCAGTTAAGGAAACCACCTCAGCAAGGTATCCATCCACAGACAGCTGTTTCGGGGTTTTTGCCCCTCATTAGTGTGGAGTAGGTTTCTGGCTAGTGGGAGCAATGACTAGTAAGTGCATGCAAAAGGACGCTGGTTGAACTCAGGGAGATCAACCAAAACACCGCAGAGACACCATCACGTGTCTCAACGTCAGTGTATTCTAGAACATTGCCCCCTGGGAAATCAAATATGCAAAAGAACACTGCAGAGACACCATCACATGTCTCGACGTCAGTGAACTAGCCAGACCTTCCCTCCGGGAAGGAACAACCAAGCCAAAAGCGTTCTCCAGTTAAGGAAACCACCTCAGCAAGGTATCCATCCACAGACAGCTGTTTCGGGTTTTTGCCCCTCATCAGTGTGGAGTAGGTTTCTGGCTAGTGGGAGCAATGACTAGTAAGTGCATGCAAAAGGACGCTGGTTGAACTCAGGGAGATCAACCAAAACACCGCAGAGACACCATCACGTGTCTCAACGTCAGTGTATTCTAGAACATTGCCCCCTGGGAAATCAAATATGCAAAAGAACACTGCAGAGACACCATCACATGTCTCGACGTCAGTGAACTAGCCAGACCTTCCCTCCGGGAAGGAACAACCGAGCCAAAAGCATTCTCCAGTTAAGGAAACCACCTCAGCAAGGTATCCATCCACAGACAGCTGTTTCGGGGTTTTTGCCCCTCATCAGTGTGGAGTAGGTTTCTGGCTAGTGGGAGCAATGACTAGTAAGTGCAGTTCCTTAACTGGAGAACGCTTTTGGCTTGGTTGTTCCTTCCCGGAGGGAAGGTCTGGCTAGTTCACTGACGTCGAGACATGTGATGGTGTCTCTGCAGTGTTCTTTTGCATATTTGATTTCCCAGGGGGCAATGTTCTAGAATACACTGACGTTGAGACACGTGATGGTGTCTCTGCGGTGTTTTGGTTGATCTCCCTGAGTTCAACCAGCGTCCTTTTGCATGCACTTACTAGTCATTGCTCCCACTAGCCAGAAACCTACTCCACACTGATGAGGGGCAAAAACCCCGAAACAGCTGTCTGTGGATGGATACCTTGCTGAGGTGGTTTCCTTAACTGGAGAACGCTTTTGGCTTGGTTGTTCCTTCCCGGAGGGAAGGTCTGGCTAGTTCACTGACGTCGAGACATGTGATGGTGTCTCTGCAGTGTTCTTTTGCATATTTGATTTCCCAGGGGGCAATGTTCTAGAATACACTGACGTTGAGACACGTGATGGTGTCTCTGCGGTGTTTTGGTTGATCTCCCTAACACAAGTGTAGGGCACCACCAATCAGTTGCAATATGGTTTCAAAAAGGGAAATAAAGGTTCAATAGGTCCAATGGTACAGGTCATAACAAAATAAAAGTTACGGGACACTAACTCCAATGATGATTTTGTGTTGACATAGAATGGTGATATAGAATGTTGACATAAAATAAAGGCTTAGAATGTTGGCATTAATGTAATATTTGGCATATAATGTAGGCTTAGAATGTTGCCATACAATGTAGCCATAGAATGTTGGCATAGAATATTGGTATAGAAAGTTGATTTAGAGTGTTGACATAGAACGTGATGTAGAATGTTGACATATAATAATGGAATAGAATGTAGGCACACAATATAGGCTCAGAATGAAGGCATACTATGTTGGCATAGAATGTTTGCATTGAATGTCAGCATAGAATGTAGGCTTCAAAAGTTGGTATAGAATGTTGGCATAGAATGTAGATGAATAATGAAGGCTGCGCTTGTTGGCATAAAACGTTGGCATGTAACATTGACATATTGTAGGCGTAAAAATTTGGAATAGAATGTTTACATGGATTGCTAGCATAGATTGTTGACATAATATGTTGACATAGAATGTTGACTATGACAGAATATTGGCACAGTATTTAGGTTTAGAATGTTGACATAAGATGTTGACATAGAATGTATTCTAACAGGGGAAATGGACTGGTCATGTATGAAGAAGGCACCACTATGGGGTGCGATAAATAACCCATTGTGGCTGGTATCACTGTCAAGGCGGTGTTTTTGCATCCGTTTCACTGTATCAGTTATGAACGTTTAATTTTAACGTACAGAAAAACGTGGTCAACCATGCTTTTGTGTACACGGTAGTTCGGTTCGGTTCGATCCGGCGAACTTTTGTGAAGTTCGGATTCGTACGAACCGAACCTAAAATGAACATTGCTCTAGCAGCTGAATAATTGCAGCTACAATAGTGGGAGTCTGATAGGGTATAGTTTCGTTTTGTTGCAGTTGCTATTACAATGAAAAAAGTTGGAAAAAATCAAAGTGCAAAAATAGTGAAAGAAAAATTAGCCAAGGTGTAATTGATTACACGGGACATAGGACACAAAGTTTCTTGGACCCAGTAGGGGGGAAAACAGACATTTGACAGTGGCCCAGGCCCAGTATGGTTGAGACCAGACTATTTGAGGAGGAGGAGGAGGCAGTACCTGATTGCACCCAGGCAAGTATGGTTGAGAACAGACAATTGATGGAGGAGGATGTTCAGCCTTGTAGTGGTGGCCTGGGAATCCTCGCTAATGATGTTGTTCAGTGCACTTTCCAGAACACGGACGAGTGGCATGATGTTGTTGATCTCATTGTCATGCCTGCTCACAGAGTCGCATCCTCAAAAGGGATCAACAATTGGAAGGAAATGTTCGAAGAAACCTGTCCACTATGAGGTTTATCACATGTGCCATACAATGTGTATGACTCCCATATGTTCCTCCCATTCTCGGCTACAACACTTCCCACCGTTAGTTGACGTGGGGTCAGCCATTCATATATCTCCTCCCTGATGGTCTGGAGGAGCTCCTGCCCACTGTGGCTCCGTTCACCTAAGCTCACCAAATGGAGGACAGCCTGAGAGTGCCAGGCCTGACATCGTTGGTAAGAAACAGGGGCAGTTAAAGCGGCAGATGGTTGCAAGGTGGTGGAGGCAGAAATTATGCAGAACTGGCCCCCTAAAGCAACGGGGAGGGGACAGTGGCAAGAAAGGGCCAACTTTCTATTGGTCTTCTGGGAGGATGTTGACCCAATAGGCAGGCAAGATGTACTGACCTTGCCCATAATTAAAGGACCAGACATCAGCACTCGAGTGCACGGTCTTGGACACCAAAAATCCCAATGAGTCGCCAACATTTTTCTACACAATTATATAGTGATGGGACAGCTGATGGGACTTTTTTTTTCTGGGACAGTGATGGGACTTTTTTTTTTTTTTTTTCAACTTTTTTTTCTTGCGGCCAAACAGGGTTCTCCTATTATTTTTTAAAGCTTTATTGTAAAGACAGAAAATGAGATTTTGACTTAATCAAGTAGATCAGCTTGAACACAGAAGTTGCTTTCATGTGTCTTTGTTAATACTCACAGACAGCTGTCACATTACATTTTTGATTAGGCAGCATCCAGGTATATCTGAGGAGACTAACTTAAAGTGACACTGTTACCCCCTTTTTGCATTTTGGCTGCTCTCCACAGGTGTAAATGGTAAATTTTACAGCTTTCATTACTTATTTTATATTATACGTCATGGTGGTTTTTATCAACTGTGGACTGGGATATGTGGGCGGGGCTTTGCTACCTAAGCCCCACATCGCCCCGCCCCTAGTGCCACTTAGCCCCGCCCCTATCCGTGGTGCATCGCCGCATAGGCCCCATCCCCTCAACAGCCATTGGAAGGGCCAGCCTAAAGATCTAGGCCCCACCCCTCTAGATTGACCCACACAAATGGCCACTGAGGGGGGGGGGCTATTTGATGATGACGTCACGGAAGGGGCGGGGCTAATTGGCACTAGGGGGGCAATGTGGCGCTTAGGCTGCAAATATCCCAATCCAATCCCACATATCCCAATCCACAGTTGATAAAAACCACTTTTTACCAGAACAAGCACCATGACGTATAACTTAAATAAGTAATGAAAGCTGTAAAATTTATCCTTTACACCTGTGGAGAGCAGTCAAAATGCAAAAAGGGGTTGACAGTGTCCCTTTAAGGTTTCACCCTAACAGGGGTGACGTCACACATCTTGATATTCACAGAAAACCAGGATACAAGGGATTATAGGAGTAATAATCCCTTGTATCCTGGTCTATTCTGTGATTTTATTTGTTATTGTTATTTTAACTAGATTCGTTATGAACTTTCTCAAAGTTTGGCTCGGTGACAAACCGAACTTTTTACAAAGTTCGTATCGAATCTGGTTAGTTACGGTTCGGTTCGCTATCCCTAATTTTGATCCATTTTTTGAAACAATGTACAGTAGGTCCTGACCCATGGCATACAACTGCATCTGATTTAGATCGATTTAGATCTGACCCTAAAATCCCCACTAATTGTTCACTAATAGTTCGCTGTAATTCCCCATTTGTCCACTAATCGTTTAGTGTAATTCCACATCATTCATTCTTTTGCGTGGATTAGATGAAGTAAAAGATCGTAGTAACGATCGTAACTAACAACTGTTGTTCTGTATAATATGGTGAATGATTTCAGGTTAATTCTAAACAATATCGTATGCGATCATTTATTGTTTATTGTTAATCGTTAAAAATCGCTTTGAGTAATAGGACCCTAAATAAAGGTTCTAATGAGTGGCCCAGATTCAAAGCTAATAGATACACAGGAAAAATTGTAAGAGAATCAAAAAGAAAAATGTAGAATCAAAGTTTTATAGCACCCAGGATACTGTGATCAATCCTCCCACTGAGATAAACTAGTATTACATGACACCTAAATCAATGGAAAAATATATCTTCCAAGCTTTAAATGTCCAAGACAATAACTCACAAGAAGAGTTTACATGGCAGCTTTTACAATACCTACACACATCCACATTCCTGCTTCCATCCACAATCCATAGTGAGGGACTACAGGGATCTTTCATTATTTTTAGCTTCAAGGAAATTAAACCTTTGTATTATTTTATTGCTTCTGTCATAGACACATGTGCACGGACAACACTGCAACATATGGATGACATCGATTTATGGTTCTTCAAGCCTAAAAGCTCCTTGACAAACAGGACTTTTACTCTTCAGCCACACTACAAATAGTCATTACTACAGAAAGGGCAGGGAAAAGATTGCACTCATTTTACTTGTAACATTCTTTAAAGGGCAGCTTAGCCTTTCGGCCCACATGGTCACTACAGTATTTGTGCCTGGTGGGGGATAAGCTCAAGTGCACATGAGATGCAAAAACCACAAACTATAACCTATATTACCTTATATTATCTTACAAAGACAATTGCAGTCCTGTAAATAGTACATTGTCACTCACACAGTCTTGTTTAGATTGACTCCTTGCAGAGAGATGTGTCACTTTGGTTCCAGGGGAACAGAGCACCACTGTGTTGTAGAATCACAATGTTGTGTCACTACCCTCATGTCAGTAGACATTTGTAGTTCAAAAAATACAAAAGCAATGTAATGAACCAAAGGATGCCCTTCATGGTCAAATATAATATTGGTTGGATTATAAGAGGTATTTTTTTAAAGATCAGTGTATCCATAGATAGTTGGCTTGGCCCATGGTTGGAGGTGAGCACAGTAAGGCTGCATTCACACTACGTATATTTCAGTTAGTATTGTGGTCCTCATATTGCAACCAAAACCAGGAGTGGATTGAAAACATAGAAAGGCTCTGTTCACACAATGTTGAAATTGAGTGGATGGCCGCCATATAATGGCAAATATTTGTTGTTATTTTAAAACAACGGCTGTTATATTGAAATAATGGCAGTTATTTACTGTTATATGGCGGCCATCCACTCAATTTCACCATTGTGTGAACAGATCCTTTTTGTGTTTTTAATCCACTCCTGGTTTTGGTTGCAATATGAGGACCACAATACTTACTGAAATATACATAGTGTGAACCCAGCCTTAAATAGGAAAATCAATCTTATCAAGTGCCCCTTTAGGGTTAGAGATATCATAGTGCAGATAACCATTACTTTTCATGTTGTTTCTCCTTTTCACTACAAACTTTTATATCTACAACAGGCTTAAAGAAGTTCTGCCAAATAAAAAAAAGTCAGGAAGCTGGGAATTATAAACAAACTAAACTTTCCTATCCTTTCCTATCCTCGTGCACCGTAATCAGCTCTGGGATCCCGCTGACAATTGCCCATTAAGCCAATCTGTTACTGGGGTGGGACACGGCCCCAGTCACTGACTGGCTGAGTAGGCAATGGCTAACCCTGGTTGTGACATTGCAGCTGGAAGAGC
Organism: Dendropsophus ebraccatus; assembly: GCF_027789765.1. NCBI lineage: Eukaryota > Metazoa > Chordata > Amphibia > Anura > Hylidae > Dendropsophus > Dendropsophus ebraccatus. The sequence goes on from NW_027208984.1 coordinate 24,155, forward strand.
CGAGTATGTCACATACCCGATTCCCTGACGGAAGTTACTTCTGGTGGCAGTCAGAGGCACCCGGGAGATGCACAACGGAGGCACGGAGATGGGTCAGTTAAGGTTGTTTATTATTTTACTGTGCCCCCTGCCTTCCTCAATTTTTTAACATTTGATGGGACTTCTTTCATTTGAAACACATCTTTAAAAGGCATGATGCTTAGTGCAATATCATTTACAATTTAAAGTCTCAACATTCATGACTTCATATTTAACCCCTTAGCGACCCATGACGTATCTGATACGTCATGGTGCCGCAGGGGGTGTTAAGAGCGGGGTCCCAACGGGACCCCGCTCTGAACGGCGCTGATCCCGGCTGACATGTGCAGCCGGGCAGTGCCTCTATTAGCTGGCGCATGTCCCGTTGCCGCGCCGGCTAATTAAGCACTTCAATGCAGCTGTCAAACCTGACAGCTGCATTAAAGTGCTTCATGCACAACATCCCTGGTGTCTAGTGGGACGGATCTCCCCCCCGCGATGCGATCACGGGGGGGAGATCCGTTCTTCTGCCCGTGCCGGGCCTCAGCGTCGGAATGACGCTGATCCCGGCTCGGCAATAGATTGCTATGGCCTGCAGCAGGCCATAGAAATCTATGACCGATCTAATGGATCTTTGCTGTGTATATACACAGCATTGATCTCTATGAGAGATCAGTGCTGTCTATATACAAGTCCCCCAGGGGGACTTCTAGTTAAAGTTAAAATAAAAGTAAAAATGTTTTTTTATTAATAAAAAATCCCCTCCCCCATTAAAACTCCAAATCACCCCCCATTTCCCATTTTATAAATATAAATAAATAAATAAACAAACAAATAAACATATTTAGTATCGCCACACGTAATCGCCCGAACTATTAATTAATCACATTCTGGATCTCGCACAGGTAAACGGCGTAAGCGCCAAAAAATTCCAAAGTGCAAAATTGCGCATTTTTGGTCGCATCAAATCCAGAATAAATGTAATAAAAAGTGATCAAAATGTCGTATATTCGCAATCAAGGTACCAATAGAAAGTACATGTCATGGCGCAAAAAATGACACCTCACAAAGCCCCATAGACCAAAGGATAAAAGCGTTATAAGCCTGGGACTAGAGTGATTTTAAGGAACATATATTTGTTAACAATGGTTTGAATTTTTTACAAGTCATCAGATACAATATAAGTTATACATGTTACATATTGTTGTAATCGTAATGACTTGAGGAACATACATAACAAGTCAGTTTTACCATAGGGCGAACGGCGTAAATGCAAAACTCCCCAAAATCAAAACAAATTCCTTTTTTTTTTTCAATTTGACAGCGCAAATGATTTTTTTTCCAGTTTTGCAGCATATGTTATGGAAAAATAATGCCTGTCATTGCAAAGTACAATTGGTTTCACAAAAAATAAAGGCTCATGTGGGTCTCTAGGTGAAAAAATGCAAATGCTATGGCCTTTTAAACATAAAGTGGAAAAAGCAAAAGTGCAAAAATGAAAATTGGCTTTGACCTTAAGGGGTTAATACTGCTTCTACACTGGAGAACACCACAGATCTACTATAACTTACGATTACTGAACTTTTAAGTAATTAGTATGGCAAGTGTATTACAGAATGGTCAGACTTGGCAAAATCTGTTCCTTTTTCCTGGCATGTACTCTGCACGGCTGATGGGCGGCCAAGGATTGCGGCAAGATGGGGAGAGGAGTTGTGGCCTCTGCATCTGATTTATCATGATTTGCACCTGCCAGCAGTTCGAGTTCCTAGGGGTTCTTTTAACATGGGCCAATTATCTACAGACAGGGACATTTATTATTGATAATGTAAAAGGGGTTGCTTCCAGTTGACGAAAGACAAATTGCTTGCTTGTCGCCTGATCACTCCTTTTGCACATGCAATTAAGTCAACGCTACTTGACTGCACATCTTTCCATGTAACCCAGAATGTGGAGCCAACTATGATGAAGTAAATAGGCTGCACAAAAGATCCAGTGATTGTTTATGTGGCCTGGCAGCAGGATTGATTGAGTCTTGTATATTCCTGTAAATCTTGCTGTGAGTAGGTATACATGCAATCACTACTTCCTCCTTTACATGAGACTGCTTACAGATGCCACCTGCTGTGCAGACACAGGTATAATTCACACAGAAAAGAATCTTTAATCATAAAAAAAAAAAATCAATTTACAGGTTCCTTAAAGAGTTAAGTTGGGCATACATGTTGGATAAAAAAAAATCTTTTAATTCCACTGAACACATTATTTGTGGTTACTATGCTACTTGACTTTCAGTAGCTGATGTCAGGAAAAGAAAAATTGGCATGTTAGAATAAATCATGCGTGATCCTTAGTTCTCATAGGAGATAACCCTATAACTTATACTCTTCACGCTATGAAATTAATCATGCCTGCTCAGCTGGGGTGAGCATGTCTGTTTATGGTGGAGTTATTCAACCAAATGATCAGTCGATGTTTGAGCTGACAGACCATGATACCTACTAATACGGCTGGCCAGAAGTAACATGCCAAAAAAGAAAATTCTGCGCTTAAGGGAAAGACTACATACAGACACTACACATGGGAATTGTGCACTGTCAAAATGTCATTTCTGCTCAGAGGTATGTCTGAACACAGCTTTAAGTCATTGCATGGTTTTGGTATTAAATTAGCTTGTTATATTTAGTGTATACTAGAAAATGTACCCAGCGCTGCCCGGGTATAAAGTGTCAGTGTGTTAATTAGATTTATTCTAAGGTGCCCAGGAGGCCAATCTATGTCCTTGTTTTTTTTGTTTAAGGGAAAATCGCCAGTAGCCCTATATGCCCCTATCTACCCGACAGTTCTGCACTGTTTATGTAAATTGGAGCTTATGCACATTAAAAATAAAATAAAAACTTCAAACATCCGTCCTGTATACAGTACCTGTAGTGTATAGTTGGGGGGGACTGTATACCTGTAGTGTATAGTTGAGGGGGTCCTGTATACCTGTAGTGTGTAGTTGGGGGGGCTGTATACCTGTAGTGTATAGTTGAGGGGGTCCTGTATACCAGTAGTGTATAACTGGGAGGGGCTGTATACCTGTACTGTGTAGTTTGGGAAGTACTGTATATCTGCATTGTACAGCTGGTAGAGGTCCTGTATATCTGTACTGTATAGTTGGGGGTCCTGTATACCTGTAATATATAGTTGGTGAAGGTGCTGTATACCTGTAATGTATAGTTGGTGGAAGACTTCTATACCTGTAGTTTATAGTTTGAGGGTCCTAAATACCTGTAGTGTATAGTTGGTGGAGGTCTAGTATACCTGTAGTATATAGTTCTGGGGTCCTGTATACCTGTAGTGTATAGTTTGGGGGTCCTGTGTACCTGTAGTTTAAAGTTGTTAGAGGTCTTGTATATTTGTAGTTTAAAGTTTGGGGGTCCTGTATAGCTGTAGTATAAAGTTGGTGGAGGTGCTGTATACCTGTAGTATATAATTAGTGGAGGTCCTGTATACTTGTAGTGTATAGTTTGGGGTCCTGTATACCTGTAGTATATAGTCAGTGGAGGTCCTGTGTACCTGTAGTATAGAGTTGGTAGAGGCCCTGTATACCTGTAGTGTATAGTTTGGGGTCCTGTATACTTGTAGTATATAGGTGGTGGAGGTCCCGTGCACCTGTAGTGTATAGTTTTGGGGTCCTGTATACCTGTAGTGTCCTGTATACCTGCAGGGTTGTATTTACCATTAGGCACTCATGGTCTGCCTAAAGCAGCTCCTTGCATGGGGGCAGCACAGGGGAGCAGGGGGAAGGAAACAACTTTTAATTTTTTTTATTTTTCTAGTCTTCCACCTCCCGTTCAGACTTGCCAGAAAATCTAGTGTCTTTTCGAAGGGGGGGTATGGTAGTATTGGTCAGGTCTGGTGTGGCAGTGTTATCCAGTCACGGTATGGTGGTATTGGTCAGGTCTGGTATGGAGGTGTTATCCAGTCACAGTATGGTGGTATTGGTCAGGTCTGGTATGGCGGTATTGGTCAGGTCTGATATGGCGGTATTGGTCAGGTCTGATATGGTGGTGTTAAAAGGGGGTCTACCAGTTATTTCTGTGGATGTTGTGAGGCAGCTGCCCTAGCAACCACAGCTCCATGTGAAAATGAAAGTAGTAATCCTATTGGTTGCTAAGGCTCCCAACTGCCGTTTCTGCTAGCAAGCTGCTGCAGCTAATTATATCACCTGTGTGTGCAGTGTGCAGATTTTCCCAGTCATCTCTATGGGGCGCCGCTCTTCCCCCTCCCTCTCCCCTCCTGTACATCTGGCAGGGACGGGACCTTCGCTCTGACCTGCCCAGGTATCTTTGTGCCAAATTTGGGGTCAAACGGTTCATGCTTTTGGAAGTCTATATGGAACAGACGGACAGACAGACAGACAGACAGACTTTCATTTTTATGTAAATACAGGTTTCTTGAATTACAGCACCTGGTTCATGTAATACTTCAAGCTGAAGCAAGATGGCTGCAGTAAATTTCCTTAATAAATAAAGCACCCTGTTCAGTGCAGAGCACAAGATTAGGTTACACTCTTAGTAAAGTAATGATGTCACTTCTAAATATATTCCACTTACATACACCGTCACCTTCCCGACACATGGTCCAATCTAACTAGATAATTAAAGGGAGGGAAAAGCCTGTGCACAGAGGGAATACAGACGGCTACATTGCTACTGCAAAGAAATAAACATGCTTATAGGAAACAGATGCAGGATTAGCCATTCGGCAATACCATAAGTCAGTAAACAAAGCATTAATGCTTCTAACACACTCGCATCACTAGCAATGAACAATTATAAGATGATGTTGACATTCCAATTCATTCCATACATGTTGATATCTTTTTAGTCTCCTTCCCTATTTCTGAGATGCTGCTTTCTGCTGAAGACAGAAAAAAGTGTGTGAGCTGCTTTCTCCATCTCCCTCTCCTCCCCCTCCCTTCTGAGATGGCTGATGTAAACAAGTCCCTGGCAGGCTTTACCTGCAACTTTGTAGCTTTTTTATAATGCTGGAAGGGTTAATTGGAAGTCAAGCTGCTGATGAACTCGCTGTGATTAATCCTTCCAGCATTACAAAGTTGCTAAAAAGTTGCAAATAGGTACTTGTGTACATCAGCCGAAGGGAGGAGAAAGAAGAGGTTGAGGTTGAGTAGAGGATGGTCTGAACAGCTCATTTTTAGTTTTCTGTGTCTTTAGCAGAAAGCAGCACTGGGAGAAGGAGACAACAAAGCTAATGACATGTATGGAAGAAATTGTTAGTCTCCAGGAAGGGGGAACCGCATAACCCTTGGTAGAAATAGGTAGGGATTTGATTTTTTTGCACCTCCATCAGGAGACCCCTGTCTCTTGTTTCACCCAGCAGCAAAACCGAGGCTAGTAGGAATTTGAATGTAACAAAGGTCAAGTATGAATCCTGAAACTCTGACTTTTTATTAGAGCCAGTACACTTTAAAGGGGTAGTGCGGCGGTAAACAATTATTCACAGAATAACACACATTACAAAGTTATACAACTTTGTAATGTATGTTATGTCTGTGAATGGCCCCCTTCCCCGTTTCCCACCACCCCCACCCGTGTACCCGGAAGTGTGGTGCGCTATACATGCCTGTCACGTGCCGACTCGTCTCCGATCTTCAGTCAGCGACGTCGTCTTCGGACGGCCGGGCCGAATCCCTCCGAGTGTCCTGAGTGCCGGCCGCCCTCTTCAGCGTTATCGGCTGCTCAGCCACAGTTATGCTCAGCCAATCGCGTCTAAGAAGCCGATGACGCAGCAGCGGGCGGCCGGCACTCAGGACGGACGGAGGGATTCGGCCGAAGACGACATCACTGACTGAAGATCGGAGACGAGTCGGCACTTGACAGGTATGTATAGCGCACCACACTTCCGGGTACACGGGTGGGGGTGGTGGGACACGGGGAAGGGGGCCATTCACAGACATAACATAAATTACAAAGTTGTATAACTTTGTAATGTGTGTTATTCTGTGAATAATTGTTTACCGCCGCACTACCCCTTTAAGGGCACCAATGACCCTACTGAAGATCCTCACAACTGTGCTTAACCATCGTTCTTGCTCCTGTCTCCATTCTAACATTCTTATGATTGGCCACTTCTTTGGCTCAACTTGTTTCACCTGATTCCTGACCTGCCAAACCAAAGCTAGGACAGTGCATAAAACATGTTTTTTTATTTCTACATTTTTTGCAATGATATGAATATACAATTTGAACCTTCAGGTCCAAAAACACAGCAAATCCTATGGAGGAAACCTATAGTGGAGGAAACTTCTAGGAAACCATGGCTGAAAGGTTGTCCTTATCTTGGAGGGTTACCACAACCTTTAAAAACATCACATTAAAGTCAAATTGCACACAATTCCAAATACACAATGGCAATATTAAATCATGCATTATTTTACAGACAATAGATAAACAATAGTAGAACAAAGATTAAAACAGGGTAAATGAGAGGTATATTTTCCAGAGACGAAGAGAGAAGAAGACATGACATCTATTCCTAAATCCCACCATCCTTATAAGAATACACTAGGCAAACATATACTTCTTCCTCTTAAAGAAAAACCACCTGTGCTTAAATGTATACCATGATGCAGACAAGACTGCAGGGACTATAGGTCCCCATCCCAAGGTTATTTCCCCCTTTGCTTAGGTACTGCTTAACTTACTGCAAGTAAGTTACTTGTGCTTACATTATTCCTGCCATGTGCTCTATTGCTTTAGTGCAGTTTAAACCGAGATCCTTTCCATGAAATATGGACATCTTCACTGTTTAAACTGCAACATGGAGAAGTATGTGTCTTAGGCTATGTTCACACTACATAACAGTGGCAACAACGGCCATACTTTTTACAGTGTAAAACACTGCCTTATCTTCTATGGGATCCGGCCGGAGCGTATACACATTGTATACGCTGTGGCCGGGATCCCATGCGGCGCCGCAAAGAACTGACATGACAGACCTGTCAGTTCACACAATGAAGCGAGCGGCTCCGGCCACTTGCTTCATTGTGTGCTACGAGGGTTCTGATGCGGGCGGGTGTGCGCTGATGTCCCCGCATCAGAACACTGTGGCCGGAAAGGCCATCCGGCTGGTACTGCAGTACCGGCCGGTGTGATCTTTGCAGAGACCGGCCGTTCCGTCTCTTACACCGAGTGAACATAGCCTTACTCTGTAAATAAACTGTACACCTCAAACTAGCTCAGGCACTGTGAAGGGGGCCATGTAAGGTGCATGGTTGCATAGTCCTTTGTGTTCAGCCAACTTATGGGCAGGATAGCTGACTGAACAGCAAGGGGGCAGGACTTGACTAATATAAACAACAAGGTATATCGGGAATAAAGTAACTATAAGTTAAGCAGTGAAATACATGTCTTACATTTGATAGGAAAGTGCATTTTCTTGTGAAGATGACTTAGAACAGAAAAGAGATGTGAACTGATTCTTTTTTTGGAATTAGTCCATTAGCTGACTTATAGAAAATATTATTTCCTGGAACATCTAGCTTAGTAGGTTTAATATATCAAATGCTGTGTGTAACAACTGAACTTCCAGTGGACTGAGACCCTGTAGTCACTTCTACATGAATATTACATTTTGCAGTTTTATATCTATAGGCTGCTATAAATGGATTAGATACAGGAATTAGCTCTAGGTACACTCATTCCAATTATGTAGATAGCACATTTAGAACATGTGGAAAGGATAGCTTTGTTAATATGATCAGGATTAGCCAGGTGTTCTTCATTCCGCTACACCCACCCTCCCGAGGAAACTAACATACATATATACAGTAGTCAGACATTGTTTTATAGTCAGAGGTTTTATGCATCAGGAATCGGTTAGTTAAGGTTCTCATATACACCTTTAATAGCTGTCAGACAAATTCTCATTTGGGCCACAGTTATCCTTACTGATCCCCCCACCCCCATGCAGATGCACACATGCATGTGTTCTCCATGGGGACACCTCCAGAAGTGGCTAATCTTACCTTAGGACATGATTATTGATGAGCGAGTACTAAAATGCTTGGGTGCTCATTACTAGAGACGAGTATTTCACGATACTCGAGTGCTCGTTGAAGTCAATGGGAGACGCAAACATTTTTGCAGGAGACTCAAGTTCGGTAGAGGGAAGGTCGTGTGAAAACCTGTCAACCTCAGAAATTGATGGAAACACAACAGAAATGGACAGGAAACAGCAGGGGCAACATGTATGCATGCCTTTGAGGCTGCCTAATGGCACCATTATGCCTAATTCTGTGCAACAGCCTGGTTAAAATAGAGGTAGGCATATGGACCACCCAAAATCTCAGCCTGACACAGCATGGCAGTGAGAACACAGGCAACCATTAAAACAGAGGTAGCATATGATGAACCAACCCAAGATTTAGCCTGACACAGCATGGCGGTGAGGACAGAGTGACCAAGGTAGAAGCGGTAGCCAGTGAGCCTTCCAAAAATTATACCAGACACAGCATGGCATTGAGCACACAGAGAACCATTAAAAGTGAGTGAGGAAGCAAGTGAGCCTTCCAAAAATTATACCAGACACAGCATGGCAGTGAGCACACAGAGAACCATTAAAAGTAAGTGAGGAAGCAAGTGAGCCTCACCAAAATTAGGCCAGACACTGCATGGCATTGAGCACACACAGAACTCTTAAAAGTGAGTGTGGAAGCAAGTGAGCCTCCTAAAAATTAGACCAGACACAGCATGGCATTGAGCGCACAGAGAACCATTAAAAGTGAGTGAGGAAGCAAGTAAGCCTCCAAAAAATTAGGCCAGACACAGCATGGCATTGGGCACACAGAGAACCATTAAAAGTGAGTGTGGAAGCAAGTGAGCCTCCTAAAAATTAGGCCAGACACTGCATGGCATTGAGTACACAGAGAGTCCAGGGGCTGGGATTTTTAGTGGACATGAACCTAGGTGCTGACAGCTAACTGGCTAGGCCAACTGTCAGTCACCATCAAGGGTACACCTGATGCTTCTCGACCGGGGATGGTGAGGCGCCGGCCACAGCTAGACAAAAAATAAAATAAAACAGCTGGCTGGTTGGCAGGGGCGCGATCGGCGGGCCCCCGGCAACCAGTCCTGTTCCTCCGCAGACATAGTGTGACGTCAGAGCATGTAAGTGAGGACACAGAGAACCATTAGAAGTGAGTGAGGAAGCAATTGAGCGTCCCAATAATTAGGCCAGACACAGCATGTCGGAAGAAGACTTGGCTGTTGGCTGAGAATTGAAGGAAGAGGAGGAAGAGAGGAGACACCAAGAATCTTCATGTTGAGCTGCTTTCCCCGGGTGGACAGTTAAATTCAGGTGAAATCCAGGCTTTGTTCATTTTTATAAATGTCAGCCTGTCAGTGCTGTCAGTTGACAGGCGGGTGCGCTTATCAGTGATGACGGCACCCGCTGCACTAAAGATCCACTCTGACAACACTCTAGTGGCAGGGCAGGCCAGCACCTCCAAGGCGTAAAGCGCCAGTTCGGGCCGCGTATTCAGCTTTGCAACCCAGTAGTTGTAGGTAGCAGGGAAGGGAAGGACGTTGGTATGGTCAGCAAGGTACTCCCTCACCATCTTCCTAAAGGCTTCCCCCCTACTCTGTCTAGACTTGGCACTGTTGACATAGTCTTGCTGGGGTGCCATCAATTGTCAAAGGCCTTGGAGAGTGTTCCCCTGCCCCTTGACAAGCTGCCTGCTCCACCCCTCCTCTCCCCCGCTCTTTGGCCCACAGAACTACGTCCTCTGGCGCTAGTGGTGTCAGATGGGAAGTACATTTTAAGCTTCTGCACCAGGGCCTGTACATATTGATTCACTCTCATACTGCGTTCCTCGGCAGGAATGAGAGTGGGAAAGTTCTGTTTGTACCGAGGGTTCAGGAGGATGAACACCCAGTAATCTGTGTTGTCAAAAAAAAATTTAACCCAAGGGTCATGGGAAAGATAGCCTAACATAAAGTCAGCCATGTGCGCCAGGGTCCCAACACGCAAGAACTCCCTCTCCTCACTAGCCTCAATTTCCTCCTCCTCCTTCTCCACCAATTCCTCCTCTTCAGGCCATACACGCTCAACAACTAAAGATTGAGCATGGGTACCCTCTTCTGTGGCGGCAGCAGTCTTCTCCTCTTCCTCCTCTTCTTGATCCTCCTCATCCTCTACTCTATAGTGAGAAACTGACGTCAGGGTGGTCTGGCTATTTAGCGGCGGCTGATCTTCACCCATCTCCTGAGATGAAGGCAAAGTCTAAGACTTCAGGCTGAGCAGGGAGTTTTGAAACAGACACAGCAGCAGGATGGTGAGGCTGATGATAACGGCATTGCCGCTGACCATCTGTGTTAACTCCTCAAAGGGGACCAGTACCTGACAGATAGCAGACATCCACGTCCACTCCTCATTGTAGATTGAGGTAGCTGTCATGGCCGCGGCGGCGGCCCGTGTTCCGGGCCGCCGCCGCGACCTCCTCCTGCCCCATGCAGCCGCGGGGGTCCTTGTGCAGGGACCCGGCGCTGCTGCTAGTTCGGCCCCTGGGGGCGCCTCACCTCTCCACTGCTCCTGTCTCCGTCTGTGCCGGCCGGTGCGCGCGTCCCCGCCTCCTAGGGCGCGCGCGCCGGCTGTCTCAGATTTAAAGGGCCAGTCCGCCCCTAATTGGTAGTTGCACCCAATCACTTCCTATAAATCCCAGCGTGCCCTGTCCCTCGCGTTGGAGCCTCTACATGCTTCCCATAGCGTTTGGCCCAGCCCCCTGTTGTTCCTGACCTTAGTCCCTGTTCCTTGTTCCTGTCTCCAGTCCTTGTCCCTAGTCCTTGCCCGCTGCCTTCCCGTTGTTCCTGAGTCCTGTCCGCCACCTGCGAGCACGTCTACTATTCTCTGCCTACTGCTCCTGCCACGCCTCGCCTGCCGTCACTAGCAACCAAGCCAGGGGTAGCGACCTGGGGGTCGCCTGCCGCAGCAAGTCCATCCCGCCTTGCGGCGGGCTCTGGTGAAAACCAGCAGCCCCTTAGACTCCGCTCCCTGGTGAGGTTAGTGCCATCGCTGGTGACGGTCCAGTGGATCCACTACTCCAGGCGTTACAGTAGGCTCCAACCATGGATCCCGGCGAGGTGCCCGATATCCGTGACATAGCCCGAGTGGTCGCCCAACAGGCGCAACAAATCCAGCAACAGTCGCAGCAGATCCAGCAACTCACTGCTGCCTTACAGCAGCATACTACAGCCCAGCGCTCACCACCTCCTGCTGCTTTTTCTACACTTCGACTGGCTCTCCCAAGTAAATACTCTGGTGACTACAAGTTGTGCAGAGGATTCCTGACCCAATGCACCATGCATATCGAACTTCTAAGCAGTCAGTTTGCCACCGAGCGCTCTAAAGTGGCTTTCATCATCAGCCTATTGGAAGGTAGAGCTCTGGGCCTGGGCCACACCACTGTGGGACCGTGATGATCCTGTGGCTGCTAATCTCCGAATTTTTCCTGGCCGAGTTCCGCTCTGTCTTTGAGGAACCTGCCTGTGCGTCTTCGGCTGAGACTGCTCTCCTCAACCTATCCAAGGAACTTCCTCTGTTGGTGACTACGCCATCCAGTTCCGCACCCTGGCGGCAGAATTAGACTGGAATGAGGCCGCTCTAATAGCCACCTTCAAGAAGGGCCTGTCCAGTCGGGTGAGAGACGTGCTTTCCACCCGAGACCTACCTACCTCCCTGAACGAACTCATCCTACTGGCCACCAGGGTCGATACTCGTTTTTCTGAGAGAGAGGAGGAGGTCTGGCTATGAACGGCGACTAGGCCTGTCCCGTCGCCATCACCAGCTGGCGCCGCTCTTCCAGAATCCTGACGTTCCGGAGTCCCAGTCGACTCCTGAGATTCCTATGCAGGTGGAACGGGCTCACCTGACGCCTGATGAAAGAATTCGTCGTCTGGAGCTGAATCTGCCTCTACTGCGGTGGTTCGGATCACTTTCGGCTGAGATGTCCCCAACGTCCTCAAGCGTCCGGGAAACTCCAGCACCTAGGTCCGGTGGGAGAGGTCTCCCTGAGTGTGAATGCCACCCTTCTCCAAAGTTGTCAGTGCCAGTTTCCCTCCAGACACCCTCAGGACAAACTCTCCAGACTACTGCCTTCTTGATTCTGGTGTCAGCAGGCAATTTTATTGCAGCTACATTGGTCCAGAGATGGCGGCTACCGTGACCCCACTAGCCAGACCCCTGACTATCTCCTCGGTCACGGGCGAGATTCTTTACCGATCATGTGCACTACCAGACCGCACCTCTAGTCCTCCAGGTGGGCCACTTCACATCTGGAAAAGATCTCTTCTACGTCCTGCCCCATTCTTCTTCCACCATCCTCCTGGGACTCCCTTGGCTGCAATTACATGCCCCTAAGTGGACTGGAGAACGGGAACATTCTCAGTTGGGGTCAGGACTGTTCAACCAGTGTCTGAGGTCACCTCAGCCCAAGTACTCTAGTTGTCACCCGAGCCCGCCAGCCTTTGTCCGGCCTACCGGCGGAATACCAAGATTTGCCTGATGCCTCCATCTGCAGGCAAGAAAGAGGGGGAGGCAAAAGGGGGGGGGGTACTGTCACGGCCGCGGCGGCGTCCCGTGTTCCGGGTCGCCGCCGCGACCTCCTCCTGCCCCATGCAGCCGCCGGGGTCCTTGTGCAGGGACCCGGCGCTGCTGCTAGTTCGGCCCCTGGGGGCGCCTCACCTCTCCTCCGATCCTGTCTCCGTCTGTGCCGGCCGGCGCGCGCGTCCCCGCCTCCTGTCTCAGATTTAAAGGGCCAGTCCGCCCCTAATTGGTAGTTTCACCCAATCACTTCCTATAAATCCCAGCGTGCCCTGTCCCTCGCGTTGGAGCCTCTACATGCTTCCCATAGCGTTTGGCCCAGCCCCCTGTTGTTCCTGACCTTAGTCCCTGTTCCTTGTTCCTGTCTCCAGTCCTTGTCCCTAGTCCTTGCCCGCTGCCTTCCCGTTGTTCTGAGTCCTGTCCGCCACCTGCGACACGTCTACTATCCTCTGCCTACTGCCCTGCCCACGCCTCGCCTGCCGTTCACTAGCAACCAAGCCAGGGGTAGCGACCTGGGGTTGCCTGCCGCAGCAAGTCAATCCCGCCTTGCGGCGGGCTCTGGTGAAAACCAGCGGCCCCTTAGACTCCGCTCCCTGGTGAGGTAGTGCCATCGCTGGTGACGGTCCAGTGGATCCACTACTCCAGGCGTTACAGTAGCTGACTGACCTGCACTACCGCTTCTCAGAGAGGCCGACATCTGGCATCCACAATGGCTCTGCGTTGCTGGTAAAACCTGGCTACCATCTGGAAGGTGGAATTCCACCTCATGGGGCACGTCGCACCAGCAGTCTGTGAGCCGGCAGTTGCAAGCGCCTTTGCACTGCCCTAAGGGTGGCAGCATCCGTGGTTGAACTTGCGGAAATGCGCACAGATGCGCCAAAGTCAAGCCAAATTGTGCGTAGGTCTTAAGGAACCGCTGCCACTGGGTAGAAACATGTGGGCCAGGCATGGTACATGTGTGAGGCTGCCGAGCTGCAGAGCCTCCCACCGGATTCCACCCGTTGTCACAAACAACCATGCCTGGTTTAAGGCTCGTGGCGCGAGCCAAAAAATCTACTGCGCCGTGATGCCCTGCAACAGCTCTGGACCGGGTGCCTCGTCGCCTAAGCTCAGCAGTTTCAACAACCGCCCTGTGGCACTTACCCACCGCACTGCTGATGCAGCTAGCCTACGAAATGGAGGCGACGTGCTCGTGGAGGTAATAGAGAGGAGGAGAAGAAGAGGAGGAAAAAGAGGTGTACAACTCATGAGAGGACGCGACCGAGGTAGGCCCGCAATCCTCGGTATGGCCAGCAAAGAGCAGAACAGGGTCAGACTCTGTACAAGCCTCCACCAAGTTACCCAGGGAGAGAGCATAGTGTACCTCGCCTGCCAGCACTTGGTCACGTGTTCTCATGGTTATGTGGACCTTGTCGCTGACGGGTGGTCAGGACACAGATGATGTTATCGACACGTGCTGG
>NW_027208985.1:0-38124 GCF_027789765.1 Dendropsophus ebraccatus
TTCCGTATCTTTAACCTCCCTTTACGCTCCCACTCGCCAATGTCACTGGAGGCTTAATGATTCTCTGCTGAAACATCCAATCTCTAGGGATTCCATTACAACCTCACTGACTACCTATTTTCAGGAAACCACTGGGTCGGTCTCTTCTCAGGCGATCTTGTGGGAGGCGCATAAAGCGGTCATCAGAGGCCACTGTATAGCCTTGGGATCCAGTCTGAAAAAAGATAGTCAGTTGCAAGTAGTAGAAACTAAAGGGAAAATTAAAGACTTCGATACACCCCACGATAACAACACTGCGTGGGGTGTATCCTAAAATTTACTTCTCGGATCTTTACTCTCTCCCTTCCTCCTTACCGACTGATCCAGACACGCGCTCCCGAAAAATTAAAGACTTCCTCTCCGCCTGTAAACTACCCTCTCTCCCTACTGAGGCGCTGGCAGACCTTAACGCCCCTGTAATCACAGAAGAACTAGAGGAAGTGCTCAAAAATCTCCCTTCCGGAAAATCACCCGGTCCGGATGGATTTACCTATCTGTACTATCGGACTTTCTCAGCTGAGCTTCTCCCAGAGGCTAGTCCCACTCTTCAATTCTTTTGAACCCACTACGTCCCTCTATGCTCCATTCTCTTATCACTTTACTTCCCAAACCTGGCAAAGACCCCCTGGACTGCGCGAGCTATAGGCCCATAGCCTTATTGAACTCGGATCTGAAGCTTTTCACTAAGGTTTTAGCGAATCACTTAGGCTATTGGCTTCCTTCCTTGATAGACGCAGACCAAGTGGGCTTTGTACACAATCGGCAGGGGGCGGACAATACACGGCGGGCAATAGATTTAATAGATACAGTCAATCTGAAGATGGAACAGGCTTTGGTTTTGAGCTTAGACGCTGAAAAGGCGTTTGATCGCCTAGGGTGGCCTTTTCTTTTTGAGACACTTTAGCACTCTGGACTTCGGGGCCCCTTTCTTAGGGCCATCCGAGGCCTGGCCTCTACTCTGGACCGACTGCGTCTATTAAATTAGCTCATTCTCAGTCCGATAGGTTTACGCTTTCTAATGGTACGCGTCAGGGGTGCCCTCTCTCTCCGCTACTGTTTGTACTGTGCATCGAACCCCTGGCGGCGGCCATCAGAAATCACCCAGATATTCGGGGAGTGAACATCAGAGGCAAAGAATTTAAAATTATGTTATTTGCGGATGATGTGCTATTGACTTTAACTAACCTTCACGTATCCTTACCTGTATTGCATGAACTCTTGAGTTCCTATGGGACGTTGTCAGGCTGTAAGGTTAACACAGCTAAAACGGAGGCCCTGCCTCTGAATATCCCTAATGATACTTATCACCACCTCACAACAAACTTTAAATTTCGTTGGTCTTCTTCTTCTATTCGCTATTTAGGCATTTGCTTGACCCCTACTTACACCTCATTATACTCTACCAATTACCCCCCTTTATTACCCTTCTGGCAAAATGGAAGGACCACTATATCTCCCTCCTGGGTCGTATTGCAGCGGTTAAAATGAGCATCCTACCGAAGCTGCTCTATTACTTTGAGACGCTGCCGGTAGGAATCCCTAAATCTGCCCTTAAATCACTCCAAACAGCAATCTTCCGGTTTATATGGAGCGACAAGAGGCATAGGATTCCCAGAGCAGTTATGATGCATAGTAAAGCGCAGGGAGGGTTAGCGACCCCAAACCTCCTATACTATTACTGGGCTGCGCATCTGCGTCATGTCTCCTCTTGGTCTCAATACCATGCTTAAAAAAAGTGGGCTGAGATCGAGAAACGTTGGTTAGCGCCTACACACCCTAATTCTCTCCTGTGGCACAACCCCTCCCATCCCTGTCACCGGGACCTCTTCTGGGACCTATTGGGTTCACAAGACACATCTGGTCATCCTGTGCCTCTGCATTCCACCTTACTTCCTCAGCCTCACCACTAATTTCCTTCTTGCTTCACCCATCCTTTTCCCCAGGCTTGGAGTCAGCGGTGGTACAGACATGGGGGGGCAGAAAACTGTTTCAGTTCGCAGATATCGTGAACCCTGTAACCCGAACGCTCCTGCCTTTTGAGGAACTGGCGGATAAATATGATCTCCCACGCTCGGAAGGGTACACTTATCTGCAGCTGAGACACTTTATGAGCGCAACTCTGGGGTCCCTCATAGTCTCCAAACCTACCATGTTTGAGCAACTAATGCGTAAAGGCCCCTCTACTAAAGGCCTAATAACTGACATTTACAAGATCTTACACTCCCCTGTGGATGACTCCCCAACTAGACACAAATATATGATTAAATGGGAAGCTGCCCTTTCTAAAAGATATCTCCCCAGAATGCTGGCAAATCATTTGGGACAGAGCAGCTAAGTCGTCCATTTGCACGACCTATAAAGAACCCAATATAAAATACTCATAGCACTGGTACCACACCCCAGAGCTCCTCATAAGCTGAATAACAACATTTCCCCACTGTGTTGGAGATGCTCTGGGGCTGTTGGGTCCTTACACCATATCTTCTGGCATTGCCCAGGCATCCAACCCTACTGGACTGCAGTTTGCGCTTTAGCTTCAGCAGTTTTACAAAAGCCGGTCCCTCGTGACCCTGTGGTATGTCTTCTTAATCTCACTCCCAAAACTCTGGGCAAAGATTCTACTAGGCTATTGGTACAGATATTGGCGGCAGCAAAAACGCTCGTTGCTCGGCACTGGAGACAGCCGGCGCCTCCCTCCCGGTTGGACTTAGTTGCTAGGATTAAAGAGATGAGGTCTTTGGAGCATCTTACTGCGTCCTTAAACAATAGGTTAGAAAAGTTCGATAGAGTTTGGGCCCCCTGGGATGCGTACTCATCTCCACAGGACAATCCTGCATAGGTACCTGCTTCTTCCCTCCTTTCCCTCTTGTTCTTCCCGTCTCAATGTGTCTTGTCTGGTCTCGTCAGTTTGTCATGGCCGTTTGTTCTCGTTTTTTTTTGCTACTAGACGAGGTTATTTTGGAGGACGATTTTCTTGTGCCTTCCGCCCTAATTGCCCTTCATCGTAAACAAGCCTCCTACCTTAAGATGATATTTGACTGTTATTGAATGGCTATTATATTTCAAAGTACATCATTGATAGACAAATATTTTGCCTTTCGCTATTGTACTTTCCCCTGCGTGGGACCTGCTTCCTTCCTCCTTTCTTATACATTCCTGTCATTGTTGTAAAACATTCATAAAAAAATATAATAAAAAAAAAAAAAAAAAAAAAAAAAGGAAGCTGTCAAAACAAACAAAAAATACCACTGTGCAGGCTACGGGGCGCTGCATCACCACCTCCAACAGCCGGTAGAACTAATTTTCCCCTAGCTTCCTGCTACGTTACAGGGGAGTACCTGATCTGATGGATTGCCTGCTTAGCCAGTCAGTGACTGCAGTTGTATCATGACTTAATCACTGACTTGCTGAGTGTGCACTTCATCAGATTATACAACAGGAGTTTTGGGGCGCCGGTTGGTGTCAATTGTGGTGGACGCAGCACTACTGAAACAGGTAACTATACATTTTCCACAGTATGTGTCAGTGTGTGTGTGTCAGTTTGTGTGTTATTTTGCTACAGTAAATTGTTACAATTAGACTACATGAGCAATTTTTAAAAAGTTGTTGGAAGTCCATGCTGGAGTCAAAATGTAGAAAAGTCATTCTGCGTGTGGCATATACCTGCCAGTCGTGAACAGACACTAAAAACCACTCACCACCTTCCTGATCACTTTAAAGTGAATCTTTCACCACAAATATACTCTGAAAGCAGTGGAATCTGTGGGCATATATGTTAGAGAGAAACTATCAGCAGGTTAGAAGTCTAATCCGCTGATATGTCCCTATAGTGCACAGGGCCCTAGGATGAAGGAAAGTTTCTTTCATCCCTCTGTGCTGTTTGGGTAATTTGTAGCACAAATATGCAAATGAGACCGCTTGGTGGACTAGGGTGGGACTACTGCCTTCAACCCCACCAATGCACCCTTGCCAGCCCACCCATTCTAATGAATATTGGGGCCAGCACTGCACAGTGACGTAACTCGGCGCTCATCATGCAGAGCAATGGATAAATGCTAACTGAAGTGCAGAAGTCCTAACGGCCAGTTCGCCAAGCCAATGAAACATGGCAGCAAACAATAAAGAGCCTCATCAGGATGTATAGTAGCTTGACAGGATTTGTATATGACAGCAATATGAACAGTGTAGTTCAGGCAAGACCCTCTCAGGTACACTATATGATTTATACATCAGCTTGGTGATGCTGCACATAACCTGGTCACAATCCCCAACAAAGCACAAAGCGGGTGACTTACAGAGTTCTAACAAAAGGCTATACTAGGCCTAGTCTGATCTTACCTTCTCTTAATGGGGCTTTGGATACACATTTTCCTTGACATCATGATGAATGCTTTGGATGGATCAAATCTCCTTACACCTTGTAGCTCACTCAACTGGGATTTTTAGCAGCTTTTCCAAGTTCGCTTCTCCTTGGAAAACTGGGCCTTTAGTTTGATCAACTCCTAAGAGGGGTAACCCCACCAAGTTTAAATGCTGTGAATTATTGTTTGTTTAGAAAGTAGTCTATTAAAACAACTTTTTTTTTGAGGGGTGTACATTCTATGACTTGTATTAAGCTTTTTTTTAGACTGGTATTGGAACATCGCAATCCATGACTACTTCTAAACATTGTAACATGCGGCCTATCAGACCTATAAGGCCCCTGTATGCCAAAGCAAGTTATAAGAATCACACCATTAGGTTCCAGGGCCTACAGATAGGCTTATCGATACGCTGTACAGCCACCATTAAGAGCACTTGTTGGGTTAAGCACCTTAGACTTCAGTAGAGAACATGAAGCACCTAAAACCACTTAGTATGCATTTTACATCCCTCTATGCCCAGTGTAAGATTAGTGAGGACAGAAAATGTATAATAGACACTGCTAAAATAATAGCCCGGTTAGAGTCAAGGCTGCAATGGTTATTCATCAGCAAGTTACCCTCAATCCAACAGCCACCAGAATGTACATGATTACTGGAAGATGTGGTGACTGAGGGGGGCCACTATCAAGCATATGGATAGTGGTTGGATTTTCGAGACTACAATTATGGCCAAAAGGTTTGAGAATGACACAAATATCATATTTTCACATGTTTTGCTGCCCTCTGTGTGTTTGTCAGATGTCTATCACATACAGAAATATAATTGCAGACATCTGACAATCATTATGAGTAACAAAAGCTTATATTGACAGTTAGATGAGTTAATGCAGCAAGTCAATATTTGCAGTGTTGACTCTTCTTCAGGACCTCTGCAATTCTCCCCTGGCATGCTCTCAATCAACTTCTGGACCAAATCCTGACTGATAGCAGTCCATTCTTGCACAATCAATGCTTGCATTTTGTCAGAATTTGTTGGTTTTTGTTTGTCCACCCGTCTCTAGATGATTGACCACAAGGAGCCTTTTTGGCAACAATGAAACCTCTTTCCTTGAAGTTCTTTATGATGTGATTGTTGACTGAGGTGCAATCTTTCTAGCTGCGATACTCTTCCCTGTTAGTCCATTTTTGTGCAGTGCAATGATGACTGCACGTGTTTCTTTAGAGATAACCATGGTTAACAGAAGAGAAACAATGATGCCAAACACTAGCCTCCTTTTAAGGTGTCCAGTGGTGTCATTCTTACCTAATCATGACAGATTGATCTTCAGCCCTGTCTTCATCAACACCCACACCTGTGTTAATGGAGCAATCACTGAAATGATTTTAGCTAGTCCTTTTAAGGCAGGGCTGCAATGATGTTTGAAATGTGTTTTGGGGGGATAAAGTTCATTTTCTAGGCAAATATGGACTTTGCAAGTAATTGCTGTTAAGCTGATCATTCTTTATAACATTCTGGAGTATATGCAAAGTGCCATTTTAAAAACTGAAGCAGTAGACTTTGTAAAAAAGTAAATATTTTTATCATTCTCAACTTTTGCCCATGACTGTACGCCTTTAAAAGCCATAAAGTGTAAACAGTACCTGCTTAAGCTGAGCGTTCTCAGTCTTTAGCTTCATGACATGCTTAATCTTCTGCTTCGGATTCTGGTGGCCAAGCAGCTTGGCATATGTGTCACTGAGCTTGTTCAGTTCAACCTGGGCTGCACCATGTTCACTGAGGAAGGCGTTTTTCTCAGCTTCAAAAGCATCCAGTTGTTGCTGTAGGGTGTTTAAGATAGAGCCATAAATAATCAGGGATATCATGAGGTTAATGGGGCAGTCCAGTATTCGCAAACCACAAGAGAAGAACCACTGGCAGATTCCATATATGTGAATGGGTGCCTTCTGATGTCAGATGCTGGATTTTAAATGTTGTTCCCCATTCATGTAATTTATGGCCACATGTAGTCAGAATGAGTAGAGGGACGTCATGCAGATTACAGGTTGATGTGTATACCAGTGCAAGGTGGCGTGTCTGTTACTATTTCAGTACAATTACTAGTGACAACCCCAAGGTCACACACACACACACACTTCATCGGTGCAAATATAAATCCTAGTAAGAAAGCTTACCTGCTTTGCTTCTAATAAAATAGCCTCATTAGATTCTTTACTGTGTGAAAGAACAGATAATATAATTATATATATTATATATATATATATATATATATATATATATATATATATATATATATATATATAATTCTATATATATATTTATATTTAATTCAAGAGCCAATAACATATACAACTTATAGGACCTTAACCCCTTAAGGACAGGGCCAATTTCGATGTTTGCATTTTCATTTTTCCCTCCTTGTGTTTATAAGGCCATAGCACTTGCATTTTTCCACCTAGAAACCCACATGAGCCCTTTTTTGCGTCACTAATTGTACTTTGCAATGACAGGCTGAATTTTTGCATTAAGTACACTGCAAAACCAGGAACAAATTCAAAGTGTGGTAAAATTTAACAAAAAAAATCTTTTATTTGGGGGGTATTTGTTTGTACACCATTCGCCCGGTCTATGGTCTATGGGTCTGTGTGAGGTGTCATTTTTTGCGCCATGATGTTTACTTTCTATC
Source organism: Dendropsophus ebraccatus (assembly GCF_027789765.1). Lineage (NCBI taxonomy): Eukaryota > Metazoa > Chordata > Amphibia > Anura > Hylidae > Dendropsophus > Dendropsophus ebraccatus. Next base: position 7,088 of record NW_027208985.1, read on the forward strand.
GGTACCTTGATTGCACATATACGACTTTTTGATCGTTTTATTACATTTTTTCTGGATTTGATGCAACCAAAAATGCGCAATTTTGCAATTTGGGATTTTTTTGGCGCTTACGCCGTTTACCGTGCGAGATTAGGAATGTGATTAATAGTTCGGGCAATTACGCACACGGCGATAACCAAACATGGTTTATTTTTATTAAAAACACGGGAAAAGGGTGGGTGATTCTGACTTAGGGGAGGGGGCTTTTTACTAATAACACTTTTTTTTACACTTATAGAAGAAGCCCCTATGGGGGACTTGCATTGATCTCTCATTGAGATCAGTGCTGTATAGTTATACAGCAAAGATCAATGAGAGCGGCACTCTGATGAGCCGGGATCAGAGCCATTTTGGCGGAGACCCCGGCCGGTACCAGTCACGGAGAGCAATCTCCGCCACTAGACACCAGGGAAGTGCTGCGTCCGGTAATCGGATGCAGCTGTCATCTTTGACAGCTGCATCTGATTACTGTATTAGCGGGCACGGCGATCAAGCTGCACCTGGGACAGCGGGGGTTCAAAGCGGGGTCACCGCGCGGCCCCGCTCTGAAGACCTTTTGCGGGCGCATGACGTACTGGTACGTCATGCATCCTTAAGAGGTTAAACACTATCACACAGAATGATTGAAAAAGTATATTACCTTGAACATTCCTCTTGCAGATCTAACAGTTGTTTCTCCAAACCTTCCTTAGCTTTCTTTGAGGATTCCTGGAGCTCAAGAAGCTGTTCCACTAAAACTAAGGAAGGGTTAGAGCAAGATTCTTGGAGCTCAAGTAGTTGCTGTTCTAATCCTTCCTTAGTCTTCAATGAGGATTCCTTAAGATCGAGGAGCTGCCGTTTCAATTCACCCTCACATTTTACTGAGGCCTCCTGGAGCTCAACAATCTGCTCATTTAATGTTTTCTCAGTCTTGTCCAGTGACTCCTGGAGCGCAAGCAATTGGTTTTCTAGGTCTTCCTTCGCTTGGTTGGACTCTTTCAAATTACAGATTTGCAGTTCCAACCCTTGGATGTCTTTTACTTTACTTTCAAGATCTTGTTGTAGACTCTTATTCTCTTCTTCTGCTACAGTAAACTTCTCAAGTAAGGAAGCATTAGTCGATTTCAAAGACTCAATTTCTGTTGTTGCTGAAACCTGAAAACTATAATAAGAGAAGTCATTAGGAGGAGAGCATGTAGCTGAATATACAGAAACACAAAATGTTCCTGAATTGGAGGTTCACACTATGTAGGAAACTTTGGGCCTTAAAGAGTCACTGTCGTTAATTTTTTTTTGCAGAAATCAATAGTCCAGGCGATTTTCAGAAACTTTGTAATTGGGTTTATTAGCCAAATATGCCATTATCTGCATGTAAAAAGCCTTTTCCCAGGTACCCCCCTCCTCTCCTTTCTGTCATCCACACCTCAATCAGAAAATCTGGACTTTTTTCCATCAGTCGGATCTGTCTGGTCTATGAAGAGGGGAGGGCCGAGGGGGAAGGAGTGAGACTGAGAACAAAGGATTGCTCAGTTGGGGAGCTATTCAGAGCCCTTATTAGAGGTCAGAGAGGTCCATGGTGCCTGTCAAAGGAGAGAGCCCTGGATGTGAATGTAAATTAACTCTTTGTTGTCCTGTTTTGCTGCTTTTACTTTCTATCTCCATAGGAAAACCGGGGGGGGGGAGCTTCAAACTGCTTTTTCATGATAAAGCAAGAATTATTACTCACCGATAATTCACTTTTTATGAGTCCATCATGACAGCACCACATGGAGGATGTCACCCTTGACCTAACAGGAAATACAGAGAGGTTAAAAAAAGGGCACTTCCCCAATCCCACCTCAGTGTTATTATAACGAAACCATAGGATCAACAACACAATAGGGAGGGAAATATAAGGGTGCTGTCTTGGACTCATAAAAAGTGAATTATCGGTGAGTAATAATTCTTGCTTTATACATAGTCCAAATGACAGCACCACATGGAGACATACAAACTTAGACTCAGGGCGGGACTACAGCTTGTAGCACCTTTCTCCCGAAAGCCATGTCTTGGGGGAAGTACCCACGTCCAGCCGATAATGCCTGAAGGTGGTGTGAGGCGAGGACCAGGTAGAAGCCTTGCAGATTTGTTCAAGAGAGGCTGCTGATTTGGATGCCCAGGAGACTGCCGTGGCTCTGGTAGAATGAGCTTTAAAGATCCGATGGAGCTTCTTTCCCTCTGGCCGAGTAAGATTCACAGATAGTCTTGATCCAACGGGCTATAGAACCCTTGGAGGCTTTTTTTACCTTTGTTAGGGCCCTGAAACTGGACCAACAGATTTTCATCCTTCCTCCAAGGTTTAGTGGTTTCCAGATACTGAAGGATAGCACGTCTCACGTCCAGGTGATGAAACGATTCTTCTTTCTCATTCTTCGGTTTGTCGCAGAATGAAGGAATAATGATGTCTTGGGACGTGTGAAAATTGGTCACGACTTAGGTAAAAAACAGGATTTAATTTAAACACTATTTTGTCATCCAGAATGATACAGTAAGGTTGCATAATGGACAGCGCTTAAATCTCTCCTACCCTCCTTGCTGTTATAGCAATAAGAAAAGCAGTCTTATTTTTTATCTTCGGCTTAATTCTAGATACTGCCCTGAAGAATCTGCCCTGAAGAATCTTTTGATCCATTGATGTTCTGCAATACTAGCATCATAAATGCATCCTAATGCAGAGAACTGAACCTTTAGAGTACTTGAGGAGAGACCTTTGTCTAGTCCAGCTTGGAGAAAGTCCAGTATTTTTGGAATGTCTGGTTGTGCTAGATCAGGAGGAGAATCCCCACACCAAGAGCAAAACTTCTTCCATTGTTTAAGGTATATGGTCGATGTTATGTCTTTTTTACTTTTCAGGAGAGTATTTACTACCTTTGATGACAAGCCCCTGGCTGTAAGGATGGACTTTTTAGTAGCCAGGCAGTTAAGTGGAGGCTTTGTAGGACCGGATGATGAAGAGGTCCCTGGGACAGGAGATCTGCTTGGAGAGGAAGAGAAAAGGGATCTTGAGTTGACATGGAGGAAAGGAGACTGAACCAACTCCTCTTCGGCCAGTATGGAGCTATGAAGATCACCATGGTGTTGCTGGAGCATATTTTTTGTAAGGCTCGGGGGATGAGAGGTAGAGGAGGAAATGCATAGGCCAGATGAAAATTCCAGTCCTGTTGGATGGCATCCAATCCTGTTGGACAATCCCGAGGGTTCAGGCTGAAGAACTTCTTCCTTTTTCTGTTGGACTTTGAGGCGAACAGGTCCACTTGGGGAACATCCCATTTGTCTGTAAGTTGATAGAAGGTCTGGGAACTGCGTTCCCATTCCCCGGAGTTGTCCGAATATAACCTTTATATGGTTGTTGAGGAGCAGGTATTCCGCCATCTATAGAGTCTCCCAGACTGACGCCAGTTCCCGAAAGTTGGAGGATTGAGAACTGACTTCTTCCGACCAACGACCCTGAAAATGAAAGCCTTGGATGTGAGCACCCCAACCTGATTGGCTGGCGTCTGTGGTTACTGTAACTACCGGATCCAGAATCCAAGGGCAACCTTTCCGTAGATTGGATTCCTTCAGCCACCAGAGGAGTGAAATCTTCACCTTTTGTGAAATTGACATACGTCTGTCCAACGTTAGGGGGGACCTGTTCCACACATGAAGTATGTCGGCTTGTAGGATGCAAACATGGTGTTGGCACCAAGGTACCGCTGGGATGGTTGCAGTCATCGAACCCAAGAGGGACATGGCTTTCCGAATTGTGGTGGATTTTTTCTTCCTGAAGGAGGCAATGTTTGTCATTAAAGTATTCACCTTATCTTGAGGCAGGAATGTCTTCTGTAGGTGTGAGTCCAGGATCATTCCTAGGAATTTCTTCCTGCAGGCTGGTGTCAAGTCAGATTTGTCCAGATTTACTATCCAGCCGACATCTTGTAAGGTAGAAATAGTTATCTGAACGTGTACAGATAGGAGAGATGGAGACTGAGCAACTAGTAGAAGATCGTCCAGATATGGAACGATAGTTATCACATTCTTTCTTAGATAGGCCACTACCTCCAGCATAATCTTTGTGAATAGCCAGGGGGCTGATTAGATTCCGAACGGTAGGGCTTGAAATTGGTAGTGAATTAGTTGATGCTGTGTCTGGACTGCAAATCTGAGATACTTTTGATGAGCAGGATGGATGAGTATGTGAAAATAAGCATCTTTCAAGTCTAACGTTGCTAGAGATGCCCCCTGATGGATAAGGGGAATGGTAGATTTTACGGTCTCCATCTTGACTTTTTTGTGCTTGATAAACCGGTTTAGAGGTTTGAGAATCGTCCTGTAAGTCCCGTTGGGTTTGGGGACTAGGAAGAGGGTTGAGTAATGACCCAAACCGATTTCTTCCTGGGGAACAGGGATGATGGCTCCTAATGATAGCAGATCCTGAACCCCTTTCGTCACACGATCCATCAGAAGTTTGGAATTGAAGTGGGTTATGCAGAATCTTGGGGGGGGGGGGGGGGGGGAAGGGAGGAGAAGTCTATTAAGTACCCACTGTTCAGAATGTTTAATATGAACTGGTTGTTTGTAATCTTCTCCCATTGGTTGTGGAAAAAAAAGACAGCCTTCCCCCCCCACTCTGAAGCTGTCACTTGTTTTTTCCCTCCGAAGAAGGATTAAGGAGGAAACTTTTTCCGCGTCCTCCTTTAGAGTAAGACCATCTTCCTCCTTTACCCTTACCCTTAAACTCGTCTCTTCTTTGGGTGTACTGTGTATAGCGACGAAAAGGTTTCTTACCTTTTTCTTGTTTAGGTGTAGGGAAATCTTTTTTCTTATCAGCCGCCTTATCCAGTATCTCTTCAAGGAAGGAACTGAAGAGTAGATCACCTTCAAAAGGAATTTGACACAGTTTTATTTTAGATGTTGCAACGCCCTGCCAATATTTTAACCAAAGGGCTCTTCTGGTTGCATTCGAGAGGGCAGCAGACTTGGCGGCCTTTCTAACTGATTCGGCAGAAGCATCTGCCAAAAAACCTGTTGCCAATTTCAGCATAGGGATGGCTTTAAGAATGTCTTCCCGAGAGCTAGTACCTCCCAGGTGTGCTTCTAACTGCTCTAACCATATGAAAAGTGCGCTAGATACATTTGTAGCAGCTATATTTGGATTAATGATAGCTGCAGAAGCTTCAAAGCATTTCCTCAGCAATCCTTCCATCTTTCTATCCATTGCATCTTTTAGCTGGGAGGCATCTTCAAAAGGAAGCAATGTCTTTAATATTTTGGATACTTGAAAATCTACTTTGGAATATTAGCCCATGTTTCAGTATCCTTTTCATCAAAAATGAGTCTGTTACTAAATTCTTTAGGTACAAACAAACAGTCTTTTTTCAGGCTCCTTCCACTCAGTTTTAATAAGGTCTTTAATATTCTCGTGAATGGGAAAAACCTTCTTTTTCTTGGGCTTAAGGCCTCCGAACATAGCATCCTGAATAGACACAGGCTGTTCAGAATCATCAATACCCATAACACTTCTTGGGCTTTAATAAGGGTTTCTGAGTCCTCAGAGGAGAAGTAAATTTCCCAGACTCTTTAGGTGCGGGATCAGTAGTAACTTCACCCTCCTCAGACTCAGAATCTGATATAACATATTTGCGCTAGAAGTGGTAGCAGAAGCGGAGGTAGAAGCAGAAGTAGTTGCAGCTGAAGGGGTTAATTTGGACATAAGAGGATTTAATTTCCTGACGAATAACCTTGCGCAGTTCCTCTGAGATGGATACACGTGAAGAGAGATGCAGCTTATTGTAACACACTTTACATAGTTGCTTTGCATAGTCAGGTATTTTGTCATTACAGCCCACACATCTATTTTTTGGCTGCTTTTGTGCCTCTTTTTCTCCCTAAGAGAGAGCCAAGGAAAATAGGAAAAGCAATCCTTTTGTGCCGATTCCCTTTTCTATAAGTAAAAGGAGACCCCAGGGGGTTAACTCACAGAGCCGGCAGTAGACCAGAGAGAAAGAAAGAGAGAAAAAGAAAGAGAGAGAGAGAAAGAAAAAGAGAAAGAAAAAGAAAGAGAGAGAAAGAGAAAGAAAGATAAAAAAAAAGAGAAAGAAAAAGAGAGAGAGAGAAAGAGAGAGACAAAGAGAGAGAAAGAGAGAGAAAGAGAGAGAAAGAGAGAGAAAGAGAGAAAGAAAGAGAGAAAGAAAGAAAGAAAGAAGAGAGAAAGAGAGCGAGCAAGAGTGTGAGAGATACATCTTACCCTTAAATACTGCTGAGTATGATTTGAATTTGGCGCCCATCATCACCTGACGCCACTGCCGAACTTCCGGTCCGCCTCCAGCACGTCCACCGCACTTTGATAGGAGGTCTTTTTGAATTTGGCCCCAAAAACGCCCTGCCGCGATCCCGGAAGCCCATAGGAGGGGATCGTGCGCCGGCGTCTAGACGTCATCCGTACGACACATCCGCCGCGTGCCTAGTACCAGGAGCGGTGACGCGCGCGAGGGGGAAGCGGCAGCCTGAATAGTCTCCCTGCATCAACCCTTATTGAGCGCCGCAGGGAGACCGGGACACGAGGGATCCAACAAGGGACCCAAAACTCAGCCATGACCGGACCTTGCAGGGGGAACAGAGGATCACTCCGGACCGCATCCTGAGGCTGTCGTCCCGACCCATGACCCTGGAAGGATCACAGGTAACTCTGCATTCCATCTGATCCTGACAGGAACAGGAAAAACACTGAGGTGGGATTGGGGAAGTGCCCTTTTAACCTCTCTCTGTATTTCCTGTTCCTGTTAGGTCAAGGGTGACATCCTCCATGTGGTGCTGTCATGTGGACGATTTATAAAAATTCATTTTTCGGCTAATAAAACCAATTACAAAGTTTCTTAAAATCGCCTGTACTATTGATTTCTGCAATAAAAATTTGGACAGAGACACTTCAACCCTTTGAGGACCAGGCCCTAAATGACCCAGTGGACCGGCCAAATTTTGATCTTAGTGTTTTCGTTTTTCCCTCCTCCCCTTCTAAGAGCTCCAGCACTTTCAGTTTTCTATCTACAAGCGATGTAAGTGCTTGCTTTTTACAGGAATAGTTGTACTGTGTAATGGAGTCTTTCATTTTACCATAACATGTATGATGGAATCCCAAATATATTATTTATGAAGATATAAATTGGTGAAATCGTAAAAAAGAATGCAATATGGTAACGTTTGGGGGGTTCCTGTGTCTACGTAATGCACTATATGGTAAAAGCGACATGATACAATTATTCTATAGGTCAGTCCGAACTCGACCATATGCAGGTTTACGCAGATTCTCTAATGTTATATATATTTTTTTAAATGAAATCCTTTTTTTTGGCAATTAATTTTTAGGCATAGCATTGATCAGTGTTATCGGCAATCTGCTCATTGAGCCTGCCTGTGCAGACTTAGTGCAACAGAGCGACGATCAGACCGCACGGAGGCAGGTGAGAGACCTCCGGCGGTCAGTTTTAACGATCGGGACCCCTGCAGTGTGACAGAGACCCCCGATCGGTAAGTGACAGGGGACTCCCCCTGTCACTTTCACGCCGCGGCATTTAAGGAGTTAATGACACGCGGCAGCGAGATCGCTGCAGCGTGTCATCACCGGTGAGGTCTCCGCTCCGGAGCGCGCTTCATAGCCGGAGAAACACCCAGGACTTATAATTACGCCCTAGGTTGTCTGGGGACAGACTTCCATGGCGTAACTATACGCCCTGGGTCGTGTAAGGGTTAAAGTGTACCAGTCAAACAAAAACCCTTCGGTCTAAGTGCTCACCACACTAGCAATATAAAGTTGATAAGCCACAATATTCACGTATGGTGTACGAGTAGTGATTTTGCATCTATAACAACCAGTAATATATTCCATAACACCAGTACTATTGTAAATGCCTTTCAGTTTCAGAAAGTTTACACAAGGTGCTGGCGTGTTCTTCTTTCAGCTCTGAGATTTTCCTTTTGGGATTTTCTTTTTGCATTTTCCAGCTCTTGGTTTTTCCTGTAAGGAACACAACTAGTGTAAAAAGGCTTGACCTGCAGAATTTTACGAATTCTGAGTTAGAGGGCCATCAATGGCGTTATCACAACTACTTGAACAATCTTCCTTTGTTTTCTCCACAACAACCATTCACCTTTCGTCTCATTTGAAAGCCAATGTTAGTGTCAGGACCCCAGTAATATCCAAGTCAAAAAGTCTTTGTGACCAGGCAAACATGGTTAACCCTTTAAATACAGGCAACATTTTCATTTTCAGGGGCAACCAGAAATAATGCCTGCAAGGGAATACTTTAGATGATTTCATATGTGCTAGCCAGCCTTGTTTGGGGGGGGGGGGGGGGGGGGGGGGGGGGTCTTGAGGACTGCTGCAGCCAATAGCACAGCTCACCCTTTTAAAGTTTCTTCCAGACGACCAAGCTTCTCTGCCCTCTCTTTGTTCACTTGCTCTATTTGGAGAATCATTTTCTCAGCTTCTTCCTCCTGGTGTTGTAGTCTATCAAGTTCATCCAGCACCCCCTCCAGCTCATCTTCCAGAAGACTGCTCTCTTTCGCCATTTCCTCTTGCACTTTCTGCAGTTCCAGCTTAAGAGCACTGGAGGTCTCCTAAGGAGAGAGAAGATTGATAACTACATTCAGTACCATCAGAGGTGGTGGGCATCATACGTAAACTTTCCAATAGAACAGGCATCAGTGCTCCAGATCTCACCATTTCCTTCTGCAACTGCATTTTCAGTTCTTCTTCTCGCCTTTGTAAGGCCTCACACTGCCCATCTCCTTGGCTCATTTTCTCCTTTAAGGCTTCCAATTCCACAGATAAACTGTTCTTTTTTGTGTTGCTTTCAGTTAATACATTATCTGTAACATACAGGAATAAATCAGTTTAGACAATTGTCACTGTATGATAAAGGGGCATGACTTCTTAAACCATGGGTCTCTAAACTGCGGCCCTCCAGCTGTTGTGAAACTACAACTCCCATCATGCCTGGACAGCTAAAGCTTTGGATTTGGTTGTCTAGGCATGATGGGAAATGTAGTTTTGCAACAGCTGGAGGGCCACAGTTTGGAGACCCATGTCTTAAACCATAGCCCATTCTACCATAGAACATATATTAATCATGCAATACAGCCTGTACTAGGGTTTCAGGACATATAACCAACGTCACAGTCTGGCAGGACATATGCAGTACATCAGCATCAAATTGCCATACGCTTGTTGTGTGCTGCAGATGTCTGTCCTAGCGGGGACGTCAGCTCAGTGAAGATTAGGGGACAACTCTTGACACAGCAGGCTACTACAACTGTTTATGCCATCTGTGACTACTTCAGCCCTGAGGACCACCCTGGCATCCCACACCAGCCACAACCTCTTCCCAATTACAGTGACTTGCTGATCCCATAGAACTGCCCTGCTCAGCTAGTGGCTGCAGAGGTGTTCCATTCAAGTCAACAATTGGCTAAAGGGGTCAGTCCCTGTAAAGTCAGCACATCAGGTGGTGACTAGTGATGACAAACAGTGGAAAAATTTCCACGTTAGGCCATGTGACCTAACAGTCAAATCCCAGCGTCTGGAGAAATTGGGGGACTCACTACGGCTGCCATGAAACATTGCTGTATCCATGTTTACCAGCACTTTCCAGGTGGTATCCATTTTCTCCAGACACAGGGAGTTGAATGTTCAGTTCGTGTTCAACCACATGACTGAACATGGACATTTTTCTGATTTTCTGGTGCCCAGTGGGATACCAGAAGCCTCAGCACAGCATCTGACTCTGTAGTCTAATGGTATAGCTTAAAGAGTCACTGTCGTGAAATTTTTTTCGACAGAAATCAATAGACCATGCCATTTTAAGAAACTTTGCAATTGGGTTTATTAGCCGAAAAAATGAATTTTTATCATGAAAAAGCAGTTTGAAGCTCTCCCTCCTGTCTTCATTGTTCTCCTATGGAGAGGGAAAAAGACACCAAAACAGGACAACAAAGTTAATGAAAAGCTACATTATCCTCTGTCCTCTCTCCTCTAAATAGCCCCCCCCCCCCTTGTTCTCTGCTGCCCACATTTCTCCTCCGTCTCTTCCCCCCCCCCCTCCCCTCTTCATAGCACAGACAGGATGTGTCTGATTAAGATTTTCTAATTCTGAGCAGTGATTGACAGAAAGGGGGGGGCTGCCAAAAGGCTTTTTATATGCAGATAATGGCATATTTGCCTAAAACCCAATTACAAAAGTTTCTTAAAATCGCCTGGACTATTGATTTCTGCAAATCGACAGTGACTAAGTAAACCTGCCAGACCAACTCTGCCACTTACCCTTTTCTTGCAGCATTACAGTATACTTGTCCTCCAGTTCTCGCATTTTGGCCAATAGTTCCTCTTTCTTTTGCCTGAAGTCCTCTCCTTGGCTTACTTGTCCAAGCTGAGGAGCTTTTAAAGCAGAAAGAGCTTTGTCTATGAGCAGCTTGTAGTTTTCAGCTTTCAAAAGGACATCACTGAAAACAGATAAATTTGTTCCACATCAGGCATAGTAGCTTTGTTCCACATGAGGCATAAAATTCTAAAGTAACGAACTCTGTGCCAGCAAACAGGGGCCCTGGCATCATCATTTCCATTTCTCTGTCTGAAACAACTTTGGTTACAGGGTCTTCTCCTGCGCTCCTTTCTCCCTCCGGGTCCCGTGCGCAGCAGCTTCGGAGCGACCTGTCTGAGCTGACAGACTGCTCCTGGACAGTGATTGGCTGAGCGGTCTGTCAGCTCAGACAGGCCGCACCAAAGCTTTTGCTGCGCGCAGGACCAGGAGGAAGAAGGAGCGCAGGTGAAGACCTGCAACATGCTTAGGTAAAGAATAGTGCTTGTGAAATCTGTCGTCCGCCACACACCGCTATTCCACGCAGTGATGCGTGGTCGGTGCCCGATGATTTTAGGTTTGAACCTAAATAAACGATCAGTCGATGACAATCATCGGCTGATCGTTGTCTCTATTCCACGCAGAGATAATCGCCCAATTATTGCTCCGTGGAATAGGATTCCAAGTGCCCTGAAAGTGAATGGGCCTCATCTATTAAAAGGAACACTCCCACAAAAAAAATTTTTGCCTTATTTAACACACATTACAAAGTTATATAACTTTGTAATGTGGTTAAATAACTGGTCTGGCCCCCTTCCCCCACTTTCCGCCCCCGGAAGTTAAAGAAGGTATACATTACCGATTACGGTCGTCCTGACCCCTCTTCTCCCTGGCGCCATCTGGTGACGACGTCAGAGCCGGGGGACAGTCCGGGTCTTCCTCCTCTGCGTCTTCATGGTAAGTGAATGGGAGAGAAAAGGCTGCTGGTGCACATGCACACCAGCAGCCTTTTCATTGGTTGAAGTGCATCACATGGCTTCCAGCTTGCTCAGCCCCAATTGGCTGAGCTTGCTGGAAGCCATGTGATGCGCTCCAGCGCAAGCGCACTGGCAGCATTCTCTTCCATGGACCCGGAAGTGAGATACATCGCTGGACGGCGGACGCAGGTGACTGAGGCGGACGACGGGCGAATCAGGTGGCGATAGTCACCGGAGGGATGGTGAGTATGGTGTCTGTGTGTATGTTTTTTTTGGGGGGGTCCCGCCGCAGTTGTCCTTTAAAACAAAAAACGTTATATATTGCCCATACCAACCACTTTCATGTCACCAGAGCAGTTTTAAAAGCAAAAACAGCCCTCGGATTGCTATAAGTAAGAGTGACAGGCTGTACAGAGTAGCTTTGTACATTTACTGGGTTATCCAGGCAAAACATATTGATTAGCTATTAGTATGCTCAGTGTCCAACCAGGTGCAGCCACTACACAGTGGGCACAGACTACTGCTTCCGTCCCCGTTGACTGTATTCCTCAGTATGTATTGCTTTGAAAACCCCTGTACCTTTATGTACATTATATAAGAAGAAATGATCAGTAAAACATTGCAAAACTCCCCCCCCCCCCCCCCCAAAAAAAAAACCCCAAAACAAACAGTTCTGAGGCTCACCTCATCTGCTCCAGAGTAGCAGTCCATCTCTTCTCAGTCTCCGCTTTCTCCTGGACCAACTTCTTTTGCTCTTCTGTGTCAGCACTGTGTGAAGGAACACATTCCTTACATTAGTGAATGATGGATAAATAAAGCTGGGTCTACATGTAATTCCCTTTAATAGTTACTTTACTTCATAGGACACCAACTTATCCTGCAGCACACATCAGTCCATGTCCTCTTTAGGGCTCACAGTCTATATCAGCAGATCCACACTAACAGAGACTGAGGGTGGTATTACACGGGCCGAGCAGGGCCCGATAATACCTGTAAACGAGCAGCGATCTGCTAGATCGTTGCTCGTTTACTGGGCCTATTACACGGCCCGATAATCGTTTGACAAGAGCTGCAAGGACATTGTTACCGATGTCCTTGCAGCCCTTGCTAAACTGGCATACATTACCCATCCACGTTCCAGGGCTGCTCCTGCCGTCCGCTTCTCCGGGGTCCCGTGCGCGCTCTAGCTTCACAGCGGCCTGTGATCGGCTGAGCGGCCTATCAGCTGACAGGCCTCTGTGAAGCTAGAGCGCACGCGGGACCCCGGGAGAAGCGAAGCGGACGGCAGGAGCAGCCCTGGAACGTGGATGGGTAATTTATATCGTTAGTCGCCGGCCACGCACCGCTATTACACGCAGCGGTGCGCGGTCGGCGCCCAACGAAAATAGGGTCTAACCTATATCAACGATCAGCCGATTATAGTTGTCATCGGCTGATCGTTGCATTTATTACACGGAGCGATAATCGGCCGAATCGGGCCAATTCGGCCGATTATCATTCCGTGTAATAGTACCCTAAGACTCATTTGCTACTGGCTGTAGCAGGTGTGCATTAAGCCTAACACCACAAATGCATTCTTGTCCTCTAGCAATTCACGTCCCTTCATGAAGTTACACTTATGTATCGACAGGAAATGTGTAATTTAGTCTTTTAGTGTGGCTAGCAATACAAACATTTCTCTTCAAAGCTATGGAGCGCACATGTAGAAGTGTCTAATAACAGAAATAAGATTTTTCTGCATTAAAAAAAAAAAAGCTTCTAACTTTGCTTCAGCCTCTCGTAGTTTGTGCTCCATGTCTTTAAGTCGAGAAAGGGCCTGCAAAAGAGATTAAGCATATTTAGTTTAGGAAAAACTCATGGAAGCCACAAAATTAAAGTAATTCCTAGTATTGCAGGCAAAGACTGTAGCAAACAGTGGTGATACGTGACCATCTATGTAGGCTGAGATTTACAATCTGCTAATTTTTATTTTTCTTCTTCTGTTATAGAAGCAGCCATATTGCCAGCACTTCTGTTAAATTATGTGGTATAGAAAACTCATTTTATTTTGCATATATGCATTTTTGCATATATTTTTCTTCCCCAATAAGATCACTGATCACTGCAGAGACAAACAGCAGACACCCCACTGTGTTATTTTCAAAGGTGTTATAGCTACATCACAGGGCAGTAAGGGTTGATGGGACTGAAACGGTATCTGAGGAAGCCCCCTCTGAGCTTTGCCACAGATTCAGTTTAATATGCTGCAGATAAGCCACATACAGCATTAAAGGGGTTATCAAGGATTAGAAAAAGCAGCTACTGTCTTTGCCAAAACAGGATCACCCCTGTCCCCAGGCTGTGTGTGGTATTACAACCCAGCTCCATTAACTTCAATGGAACTGAGCTGCAAAACCCACACCCAAACTTAGGACAGGAGAGGTGCTGTTTGTGGAAGAAAGCAGCTATATTTTTTAGGCCTGGAGAACACTTTAAAGAAAAACTGCCCTTCAAAAATTGTATAGTTGAATTGCAAACTTATAATGAACATGAATAGAGGAAATACTTTGGTGGTGCACTCACCAGGCTCTGCTCATGTATCTGAGATGCTGCACTTTGTAGCTTACTCTCGTATTCTTGTTCTTGGGCAGTCATTTGCAGCTTAAGATCCTGGAGTGAAAGTAACAGATAAATAGATTATCCTGTACATGAAATCTCAATAGCTATTCAGGATTGACAATCACATTCTTAAAAAAAAAAAAAAAAAGAAGCAACTCCAGCAGAAAAAAAAATTGTTTCAAAATCATTGGTGTGAGAAAGTGCCAGAGATTTGTAACTTACATCTATTAAAAAAAATCTCAAGTCTTCCAGTATCTTTTCAGCTGCAGTATGTCAGACATGTAGGACATACAGCAGTTGATAAGTAGTGGAAGACTTGAAATTTTTTTTTTATAGCACTAACAAATATCGGAACATTGACACCAGTTGATGTGAAAGAATTTTTTTTGCTGGAGTTGCCCTTTAAAGAGACTCCGTACCCACAATCTGACACGCCCCCCCCAAACCACTTGTACCGTTAGATAGCTGCTTTTAATCCAAGATCTGTCCTGGGGTCCGTACGGCAGGGGATGCAGTTATAGTTATAAAAAGGGGATTTTGTGAGTACTCACCGTAAAATCCTTTTCTCGTCGATGTTCATTGGGGGACACAGTATACTATAGAAGGGAGGGCACCACTGAAATAACGGAAAGAGCAGGGGTGCTGCAGAACTAAATACTGAACTGTAAAAAAGAGGGAAAGAAAGTACTGAATCAGCACACCCAAAGTAATAAATAAACTTATAATTTAAGTACAGACACAAACATAAAAACATTTAAAAACAAGTACAAAAAGTGCATACCATAATAAGTCGCACTAAAACCATTGTCCACAAGGTGGCAGCACATAAGCTGCCTAAATCCCACAATAAGGAAGAAGGAGATGATAGGTTGCTGTATATAGAGGCAAAGTGCAGGTAATGCAAAAATAAAGTGTCACAAGTGCATGGTAAACTGCCACTTTCCCCTATAGACAGATAAGCTAAAGTACAAACATACACTAGCCCCAAGGAAAAAGAAGGACTGATGAATACAACCTGACGAAGTCGCACTGTGCGACGCAACGCTTTGGGCGGTTCTTTCCCATTTTGTCCACTAGACATTGGCTGCGGTACAGGTTGTATTCATCAGTCCTTTTTTCCTTGGGGCTAGTGTATGTTTGTACTTTAGCTTATCTGTCTATAGGGGAAAGTGGCAGTTTACCATGCACTTGTGACACTTTATTTTTGCATTACCTGCACTTTGCCTCTATATACAGCAACCTAGCATCTCCTTCTTCCTTGTTGTGGGATTTAGGCAGCTTATGTGCTGCCACCTTGTGGACAATGGTTTTAGTGCGACTTATTATGGTATGCACTTTTTGTACTTGTTTTTAAATGTTTTTATGTTTGTGTCTGTACTTCAATAAACTTATAATTTTTGATATATTACTTTGGGTGTGCTGATTCAGTACTTTCTTTCCCTCTTTTTTACATTTACATTGGGGGACACAGACACATAGGGTATAGGCTTGTGAGATTGTGAGCCCTCGCGGGCAGGGTCCTCTTCCCCATGTATCAGTCTGCCATCTGCCTTCATGTAATGTTTTCTGATCTTGTATTGTTCCCGCCTGTTGCCTATCTATTGTATAGCGCTCTGGAACTAAGGGCGCTTTATAAATAAATAATAATAATAATAATAATAATAATAATAATAATAATAATAATAATAATAAATAATAATAATAGGCTGGTGCCACTAGGAGGCGACACTAAGCAAAGGAAAAAGTGTTGGCTCCTCCCACCAGGGTCGGTGGAGTCCACCGACCCTTCTCCCTGCATATAGCACATGAGAGACCCCATTGCCTGAGGAAGGTCCATAGCGGACCGAAACGTCGCACTATATCTTATTGGTCTCATCTCTTGCATTTCTTATGTACGGTCGGAGTAAATACCTTGTATCTATTTGCTAAATAAAAACCCTCACTTATTCTTGCAACATCGAGTGCCGTGGTTTTCTCCTATACAAGGCAGGGTTATAGGGCAGATACCAATCCAACAAGTATGGCCAATGAGAAAAGGCCCTGTTGTAAGCCAAAAGACATGGAGACTGGACTTAGCAGGACAGATGAATCACCTAGAACCAGATGGAGAACAGAGAACACAAAGATGGCCATCATGGAGACGAGATGGCAAAGACTGTAGGCCAGAAAAAAAAAAAAGCAGCTTCGGGAGGAACTAGGGGTGACATAAGAGCCTGTATTAAACTCAGGACTGATCTAGATGACAACACCCTGGTCTAGGCTTCCCAATGCCATGTCATGGCTCAGGCAAGCCAAAGTCAATACGGAGCAGAAAAAGGCCTGACCCACCGACGGTGATCTTATCGAACAAGCATTACCGGGGTGTGGGAGAAGCACCAAAAGGGCAGGTGCATTGAGATGCAAGGTCTGACGTCTGCAGTAGGGCAGAAAGGCAATTACACCTCCCAACCTATTCAGTTAGGATAAAAGAAATCAAAGAAGGGGTTCCACAGCAGATGTTCGCTTCAAAATGAGATGTCTCACCTCTAGCAGAGAAAGATCAAATAGGGGCTGACACTGGTGTCAGTAGAAGCAAGGCAAAAAGAAAAAAAAAACTACAGTAAGTAGCACTCCAGGGAATAACAGAGCCTGGATCAGCACAGTAGGGTTTCCCTAGGTTGAACCTGATGGACTCTTGTCTTCTTTCAACCTTATTTACTATGTTACTATGTAAGGCTGCTCCTGGCAAGGTGGACCAGAAGATAGTCGGCATCAATAGGGACAGGCAAATAAGGCCTGAGATACAAAGCAGCCCTGTGGCTGTGGAAGAACTAGCCGACGTCCAGTTTAGGTCTGAGCTTGTAGCGCAGCTGACAATAGGACCATCCACAAAGGAGCGGAAGCTGCATAAGGTAAAGCCCGGTCCTTGTCAGCTTCCAATGTGACCTATGATGCACCTGGACATACCAATGACCTGGCATAGAAAGGGGGAAAAAATAGGCAGGCTGTACAGCATAAGGGATAAATGTAGACCCCCAGAGATCCATCTGCCAAACCCTGAGATAGAACATAACCAGGCAAGGCGGCTGTACTCACCCGTACACTACCTGTGGAAGTAGATACCATGGTCGGCTGCCCTTAGGCATCCCGCATAAACAGGGGGGCAGGGTTCTGGAATGGTTATCATAGGCATCTGATAAAGACAGTGCTGCAAGGTAACACATTTATTCCACCTATGGAAGAGGATAATGTGACAACCACTGGAACCATAACAGGGACCAGGTGTGATGGAGGAAAAAACCTTCATGCCATGCGAAAACGATATTGCCTGCAGCCATCGATGAAGTACGTGAAGCAATACCTGTGAAAAAAAGGAAGGAATCTATAATACGCCTCAAAGTACCACCCTAGGAGTGGTGCATTGAGGTTAATGGTGTTGCGAGAACAGTTGCAGGGCACAGGAAGAACCCTCTGTGCAGCCCCTTCAACCTGTCTACAAGGGGGAGTAAAGGTGGCTGGCAGGTACTAGATAAAGAGCAAAAGGATATCTCTGAAAACAAAGCACTCCTACAGGAGGAGGGAAGTGACCACTGGCATAGCCAAAGCGGACCAGAAGTTAAGACTAACACCATACCTCTGCCTACAGAAGGGAGAGATGACAGCCAACAAAATGGTAAAAATGTACTGTGGAAATGACAGGCGGTACCTCTGTATCCCACAATTTCTCTTCCTGGGATGAGGGCAATATAATGTCTGACATAGCAGCAGGTGGTGCTACAGGGAAGGGTAACACTGTAGCCGAAGCACTTCACCTCTAGAAAGGGAATAATATGACTGACCTGGTGGTAAATGGTTTTCCTCAAAACCACAAAGGTACCACTGTAGCACGAATACCGTACCCATGAAAGGGACTGACGTGACTGCTGGAGGAGAGCACCATGACTGTTCCACTAGATAGAGAGCGGACATAGCAATGGCCTTGGCATAAGACAGGCAGGATTATGTCACTGCAAAATGTAGTATCACTGTGGCCCAATTACATTACTTGTGTAAGGAAAAATCAGGACTACGGATGTAGCAATAGTCAGTTATGCGATAAGCAGAAAGGCCTTGTAGTCAAATTACATCACTTGCAAAAGGGAGCAATATTACTGTTATTGTAGCGGTAGTCTGGAAAGTGTGGCAGGCCGGTTTGCACTGTGGCAGAATTACATCACCTGTGAAAGGGAGCCAAAGGACTGCTGATGTGGCAATAGTTACTGCCAATCGAAAAGGCAGGATGGTATCGCTGCGCCACAACTACTTCACCTGTGAAAGGAGTAATTTGACTGCCGGTGTGGCGGTAGCCAGTGCCATGCGACTGCCGGTGTGGCGGTAGCAGAAATATGAAATATGACATACAGGAATCAGAAAAGTACGTCTGCAGCGAGAGCCAGGAAACCCTGGGCTGCAACTGCATTTTGTATAAAGTCTTAGGTCAGACATTCAGATAAACCCCCTGCGCTATTTCAAGTGTGAGGGGAAAGCGGGTGAAAATAAAAACTTTCATCCATAGAAAACTGTTCATATAGGAATATGGCAACTGTAATAATCTTAGGAACCACGAGACAGCGCCAGAGTACTAAACAAGTACTACTCCATTGTGTGACAAGTTGACAAGGAGACACGCTGCAGGTGTGTGTTTGTAGAGCAGGGCACCCACCAGGGAGAGAAGAGGAGAAGAGAAGAGGTGGACTACTACAACTATAGCCACCTGTCCCTCACCGCTACTGTACAGGGATCCTCCCCTGGCAAACTGTCCCTTAGGGGGAATAAAGAGGAAGGTGATCCCTGGGGGGGGGGGGGGGGTCTAGCATGGCGGGAAGGTGGTGTTTGATAGAAGAGGAAGGGGCCCCAGGGAATGGGAGATGGGAAATACTTACCAGGTCCCATATACTCACCCTCTTGCTCCTCTTCTCTTCAGCTCTCCGGTGAGACCAGCAGGGTCACCCCTTCAGCGTTCCGCTCACTAGGAGGGGTTTGCTGGTACAGGGGGGGGAGCTCTTCCAGCAGTCGGGGTGACCCTTGGGCTGGTGGGACAGAGGAGCCAGCTTCGGACTCATGATACCGCTTTTCTTCGAGCTAGGGGTGCTGGCAGCGCTCTGCTGCTCGCCCTGCTAGTTGGGGAAACAGAGACAATATTGTCTATGTTACCCACTTACCTTGTGAGCTACCCCCAGTAGTATATAGCCCCCTGTGAGTGCCCCTCAGTAGTATATAGCCCCCCTGTGCTCTCCCCCTGTAGTATATAGCCCCCTTTGAGCTCCCCCCAGTAGTATATAGCCCCCTTTGAGCTCCCCCCAGTAGTATATAGCCCCCCTGTGCTTTCCCCAAGTAGTATATAGCCCCGTGTGAGGTCCCCCCAGTAGTATATAGCCCCCCTGTGCTCTCCCCCTGTAGTATATAGCCCCCTGTGAGATCCCCCCCAGTAGTATATAGCCCCCCCAGTAGTATATAGCCCCCCTGTGAGCTGCCCCCAGTAGTATATAGCCCCCCAAGTAGTATATAGCCCCCTGTGCTCTCCCCCTGTAGTATATAGCCCCCTGTGAGCTCTCCTCAGTAGTATATAGCCCCCAGTATATAGCCCCCTGTGAGCTCCCCCCAGTAGTATATAGCCCCCCCAGTAGTATATAGCCCCCCCAGTAGTATATAGCCCCCCCAGTAGTATATAGCCCCCCTGTGAGCTACCCCCAGTAGTATATAGCCCCCAAGTAGTATATAGCCCCCTGTGCTCTCCCCCTGTAGTATATAGCCCCCTTTGAGCTCGCCCCAGTAGTATATAGCCCCCCAGTGCGCTCTCCCCTTATAGATGGCCCCCAGAGAAAAAAAAACAAACAACCCACAACTCACCTAGCACCTCGCTCCCCCGCCGCGCCTGTCTTCTTCTCTTCTCCTGTCGGCTCGGCCCCCGGCTGATAGGCGCTCTGTAGGGATGTCCCGGGGATTCCCCAACAGAGCGCGCGCATCAGTGACCTCAGTGTATGCCGCCGGCCTGTACTTCCAAGAAGTTCAGGCCGGCGGCGTACACCGAGGTCTGTGGTGCGCGCTCTGCTGTGGAATCCCCGGGACATCCCCAGAGAGCGTGTATCAGCCGGGGGCCGGACCGACACTGCCCCCAGCCCCACAGGCGTACTGACATCTAAGGACGGTACGCCTATGGGGCGGGAGGAGTGCGGTGGGGAGCGGGACCTCCTAACCGCCCCGGATCCGGTCCGTCCTGGGCGGTTAGGAGGTCTGACCAGGGGTCCGGACAGCTGGCCTCCGCGGTCCGGGTTCGGACCGCGGTCCGCCAGTTGAGGACCCCTGCTATAGACTTTGTGGCCAGTAGGTATTCCTTAACCTCTTAAGGACATATGACGTACCCGTACGTCATATGTCCTCATTAGCACTTCAAACCGGGGGGGGGCGACCACGCTTTGAAGCACCGCGGTCCCGGGTGCCGCGTGTAGCCCAGGACCGCCGCTATTAGCGGGCACGGTCTGATCGCTGTGCCCGCTAATTAGCTAATCGGAGGCAGCTGTCAAAGTTGACAGCTGCCTCAGATTACCGGAGGCAACCTTTCCCTGGGGTCTAGTGGGGGAGATCACTCCTCCGGGACGTCGTCCCGGAGGAGCGATCTCCGTTACTGAAGCCGGCCGCGGCACCGGCTCGGCTCCGGCTCGGCACTAGTTTACTTCCGGCTGCAGCAGCCGGAAGTAAACGAGTGCCTATCTTATTGATCTTTGCTGTATATCTATACAGCAAAGATCTCAATAGGAGATCAAAGTATATATACTAGAAGTCCCCCAGGGGGGCTTCTAGTATACGTGTAAAAAAAAAAAAAAAAAGTTGTTTATAGTAAAAAGCCCCCTCCCCTAATAAAAATCTGAATCACCCCCCTTTTCCCAGGTATTAAATAAAAGTAAACAAACAAATAAATAAAAGACAAACAAACAAACAAATGGTATCACCGCGTGCGTAATCGCCCGAACTATTAATCACATTCCTGATCAATCACATTCCTGATCTCGCACGGTAAACGGCGTCAGCGCAAAAAAAATCCCAAAGTGCTAAATTGCGCATTTCTTGGTCGCATCAAATCCAGAAAAAAATGTAATAAAAAGCCATCAAAAAGTCATATATGCGCAATCAAGGTACCGATAGAAAGAACACATCATGGCGCAAAAACTGACACAGCCCCATAGACCAAGAATAAAAGCGGGAATGGAGCGATTTTAAAGGAACATATATTTGTTAACAATGGTTTGAATTTTTTATAGGCCATCAGATACAATATAAGTTATACATGTTATATATCGTTTTAATCGTAACGACTTGAGGAACATGCATAACAAGTCAGTTTTACCCCAGGGCGAATGGCGTAAAAACACAGTTCCCCCAAATAAAAAGAAATGTGTTTTTTTTTTCATTTTCACCACTTTTTTTTTCTGGTTTCGTAGTGTACTTAATGCAAAAATTCAGCCTGTCATTGCAAAGTACAATTAGTGACGCAAAAAATAAGGGCTCATATGGGTTTCTAGGTGGAAAAATGCAAGTGCTATGGCCTTTTAAACACAAGGAAAAACCGAAAACGCAAAAACGAAAATGGGCCCCGTCCTTAAGGGGTTAAAGCGTAACTGTCATTTCAGGGCCATTTTTTTTTAAAAAACATTAAATATCAACAGATCAAGCGATTTTAAGAAACTCTGTAATAGGTTTTATAAACCAAAAGAGTTTCCTTCTGTAGTGAAAAAGCAATCTCCCAGCCTCCCCCCTCACAGCAGAAGCAGCAGGATTTCTGCGTCCATTATGTGGCTATGGAGAGGGGAGGGGCTGTTAGGAGTGACTGAGCACGGCGCAGTCCTGCAAAGCACAACACCCTGCAATCTTCTCTCAGTAAGTTCATAGATAAGCACTGATCTTTCTGACCCCAGGCTTGGAAAATGCTTCTTGAGTACAGAAGGAGGCTTTTTTGGCTGATAAAAACCTATTAGAGTTTCTTAAAATCGCTTATACTACTGATTTCTGCAATAAAAAAAAAAATATGACAGTTACGCTTTAAGTATGAGGTTGTAGAACCATACATATATAATGCCTTCACCCCCCCCCCCCCCCCCACCACCATTTACCTCTCTCTCCATTGCTTTCTGCTTCTTAATCTCCCTGATGAATTCGGTGTCTCTCTCAGGTTCCTTCCTCAGGTTTGGCTGTCAAAAAGGCAGTTTATTAGTACAACGTCCCCATCTTGCACAGCTTATAACCGCAATCAAAAAGCAAGTAAAAGAAATGGATCCTGCTTGAAGTTAAAGGGGTTTTACGGGGAAAGCGCTCAGAAGGGGAGACAGAGACCAAAACCATCACAGTATCAACAAGTATACACACACACACACTGAATCTATGAATTATCACTGTCACTTCAAAGAAGCCTTGACACATCGAAAGTTCTAGTGATTGGCAGGTCAAATCAAAAAGATCATCAGGTTGTGCAATGATTAAGATTATCGTGAGCAGATCAACCAAACACACTGTACTACATAAAGCTGCTTTCAGATGTATTAAACGACTTCTACACACATTTCTGTACCCCCCCCCCCCTCACGCAACACAGGATCAGTGAGAACATTGATAACACCACTGATAGCACAATCATCCAGACCACTGACTGTAGTCACAGCTAGTGATGTCACAATACCAAAATTTTGAGTTCGATACCAATACATGATTTTTTTATTTCGATAGCCAAGTATGAGAAAAAGCTATACCCCCCAACCGTGTTTACGCTGTTAAGGTCTTCAGGTCTGCACTATTACGGATATCTTTTGGTGTAATAGGGCCCTTAGGGGTGACAAGGTGTGTCCACAAGATGGCAAGTGAGCTTTGTGATAAAATTGTACGAGAAAACTGTGGGTGGGTAGTAGGAGTCGTAAGGTGGTAGGGGTTTGTCTGAGGGATGGAGTAGGAGACAGCAAAGGTGACAAATGGTCGGAGCAGATTGGGAAAGTAGCAGAAAAAGAAAACACAGGGACTGTTTGGGGGCCATATTGAAAGGGAAGGGGCACAGTGACAGGAGGTCTGGAGCAGAGAGACACAAGGTAGAAATAAGAGGTGGAGGGAATAGGATGCTCCATGGAGGGGAGCACAAAATGGCAGGGGATCTCTAGGGTTAAGAGGGGCTAAAAAAAATGGGTAGAGAGCTCTGGCCTGGTTGTGGTCCCTAGAGGTGGTTAGGGAGCAGATAAGGCAGCTGTACCCAGGCTGGAGGGGTCCATGGATCAGATGTTTTGTACTGGTCCCAGGTGGCACCTGCAATAACTGGACATACATCGCAGATCCTGAGGGTATGCAACACGTCTTCATGGGAACACCTCTCACTGCCATTACAGGATTTACATGTAGGGGCTCCCCATTCAGTGTACAGCAAAGTAAGGCCGGGCAGTTTTGTACTGCAAAACCTACATGAAAATTATTAATGGATTCTCTGCAGGGGTCTTGTACTTCATGTGATGTATACTCCTCAGTGTTATCTATAAGGAGCAGGAGATACAGGAGAAGTGTGATTTATTACCTGTTCTTTCTGCTGTGTCCCGACACTGCCCTGCCTCACAGATAAGAAGTTACTGAAACTCGGCAGCTGACAGGAGCCCCGTGCTGGGGCAGGGGGGATTATGGAAGCCGGGCAGACGCTGCAGTTGCTCATTACACAGACCACCCATGCCTGCACACGGCTCCTGACAGCTGCTTATGAAGATACATCTACCGGTCTCACTGCCCCCTCATCGCTCTTCCTCCATGCTGCATAAGTACTCACACTCTTAGCAGCTGAAAAAAAGAGGCAGGCAAGGCAGTCTGGAGGCACACAGACAGCAAAGGGTTACTCTGCCAGGCAGGTCAGTTTCCCAGACGCAGCTCCTCACTCCGGCTGCATGCCAGGAAGGAGAAGAGGCTGAGGTGTGACGGGCTGGGGTCATTAGCAGCGGGGGTCTGCTAGACATAGTAGCTGACCCCACCTGCTTCTGTAGCTGCTCAGGAGGGGTCAGATGCCCCTGTCAGTTGTGACAGCAGCATCTGCACAGTTACATAGCCGGCACAGGCGATCGCTGTGTGCCGGCCACAGCTTATCACTGCTGTGAGCGGAGGGAGGGGCTGGAGGAGGTGACACCAGGGGGCTGTACTCAGAGAACACGGCCGGTGCTCAGATAGCCACCCGCTGTGTTCTCTGCTCTATACTTAAGCTGCGTTATTAGGCAACTTAACATGAAGTATCGATACCAGGAAATCCTGGTACCGAACCGTATTTTTGCTCGAAATACCGATAGTATAGATATTTCGGTACATCGTGCATCCCTAGTCACAGCAGAATCCGGTGTGTTTCGGGCCCCATCAAAGGGAGTAAGACGCAGTAATCGCCAACAGGGGATGAGATTCCTGAGCGCTCCTGGCGTCTTGGAATGGGGGCAATGTTTGGGGGAGAGTAAAGGATATTATTCACTTACTGTTGAGCCAAGAGAAGAACGCTTGCGAAGCCGAGGTGGGGAGATAGGTTCGTCATCTCTCTCCATACTTTCAGCAGACGAATCTAAATGGTAAAGTGAACAACTTTCATATCATGTTACTGTATAAGAATGCAAACTGACATACCCAGAATACACAGTATATGACCTGAATAGATCAGTCATCACAATTCTCACCTGGAACCCGAGCCATATACGCGCCATATATTAGCTTATACTTAAGAATTAATATGTAAACTAAATACTTGTTCTTTGTGGTGGTAGTTAGTCTGCAGCAGCAAGTTCCACTGAATTATATATACACAATCCAACAAGAAAGACAAAAAGTGATGGCACTGCCTGGCTCTCTACTAGATGGCACTCAGGCTGGTTCCGGTATGTGGTGGTGCTCAATCCAAAATAAACATGCTGTATGAACAATGAATAAAGGATGAAAGGAGGCACTCACCAGCAGTGTATATAGACCATCCGGCTTTATTGCTGTGCGCAGGGGGAGCGGGGGAGACAAAGTGGGTGATCGCAGTTTCGCGGCTTAGTGCCGCTTTGACGAACACTCATGTAAAGATCGGCCGAGGCAAAAAAACGCCCAAAGTACAAAACATCCACAAGGAGTGAAGCACAAGCAGGTCACCTGGTACAGGTAGGTGATCATGCTGCACCACACTCCACAGACACAGACCTTACTGTAGGAGATAGACAGCAGAACCTCAAATAGTGTATAATGCCATGTAAGTGTCTAAGTACAAAGCCACATACTCAGACAAGGAGAACAGTCCAGCTCATTGCTAGATACAGTACTGAGAGAGCTGAATAGGTTAATTAATGCTGCGTAGTGAAGCAGCATACAAAGTACATAATGTGTGTTATTTGTTATGTTTTGTACAAGGCCATCAACCAGCTCTGAGGGCTGCAGATCACATGCAAGCAGCATTAGGGAAAAAGAATCAGAGCTGTTAGTGTAATGTAATGTACGCTCCTACATTATACTATATTTCAGCCAGTTTTACTAAGCTGGTGTTCCCCTTTAGAAGTATGTTACGTGTTAAAAAATGTTGATCATTTTCTGTTGTCCCGACCGTGGAACATTTGCTGATTTAGCTACGCCACTTTTCTGTAATCAGCCCTCAAAGATGGCGACGGAAAGCCAACCACTCCCCATATCATCCACGTCTGTATTATAATTGTGACGTCTCAAAACCACGCACTAAGCCAACACCCCTATATCCGGTTATCTAGTCCGGTGGCCATTTTAACTCCTGGCATTTCTGTCCTCCGCCCATATTGCTTAGTGTCACTCGGGGGGCGGGCACAGGACTCTCCGATAGAGTCTAACAACTGTTTTGCACATTTATTAATGAATATTATTACCTGATGGTGAAGAAAGTTAGACAAAGGTTTGTTGAAAGGAAAAGTATAGAGACTGTTTGAAGGAATCAGGTCTAGTAGACCTATTATTGTATAAGATTGTTACGCGTAAGTGTCAGTAGGAGTCAGAGGGAAAAAGTACGTTTTATTAGGAATGTCAAGAGAAAAGTGATAATTGGTAAAGACCAAACGCAGAATTTTGTGCACTTAAGAACCCAATGGTATAAGAGCCCGGAGTAGTAACTTACTACTGTAATATATATTTCTATGTAACTTTATTTAACAAGTGTTATATATATATGTGTATATATGTGTACACATCTATCCTAATAAGTTCTACGCAAATTGGTTTTTTTCCTACTAAGTTATAAGTATGTGTGCCACTGTCCAAGGTTACAGTCTGGTGCATAAGAGCACAGCGCTGATATCTTCTGTAACTTCAAGGATGTTAGAAGAAAAAAAAACTTCCAAGAAGTTTTAACTCTTGTATCTATGATTTTACTGCTCACTGCTCAAGGTTAGAAGTGAGGTACAGAGCGTTCTGTTTACTGATAAGAGCAGCGGATTGAAGGAATATTCATTTCAGCTGATTTATTTAATTTTATCAAAAGAAGTTTAATATGGGACGAGTGTACAATGTTTAATTATTTTTTTAATGTTTTTATTTTTAGGGTTAACAGTTTTGTGATTATTATAGCAAACTTAGCTCATGAATATATATGTACTTTTATCCCTAGTAAAAACCAAACCCATGTCCATAGCTCCAGTCTGCACTCCTTATGCCCCCCCAATATATATATATTTTGTGTTAAGGGCATTGAATCCAGCATCTCTGTTGCCTCTTGATGTAGATTCAAATGGGGGAGGGGATAGAGGTGAATGGAAATGGGAGCAGCCCATTCCGATGGAGTAGCCAATTTTAATGTTTTAAAAAAAAAAAAAATTTTAAACCCCGTACAAATTTTTTATTTTTGAATAAGGATGTTTTTATTACTTATTGTGTTTGATATTTTAAATTGTGAAAGATGAAAATGTAATTGAAAGCCCAAATATTAATGAAAGTTTAAAAGTTTTCATTGTAGATTATCCCAGACTTTTCAAAGATGGATGACACAAGACACAAGGATATATGGTGACCGCCATGCAGAGTGACGTTCCACTGCAGAAACCGCTCCTGCCATAAGCCGGAGGTGAGGACAATCACTGAGACATGTAAGATGGTTGAAGGTAACTGTGCAGATGTCTATATGAAGCCCACCATTATGGGTTAATTGGCAAATTAGAGATTTGTTTGGTCCCTGGGCTTACCAAAAACACTTGTATAAAAAAAAAAAAAAAAAAAACTGTTCAAAGAAGAAGAAAAGCTGCCATAGAGCGGCTGACGCAACGTTCACGCAGACAAACCCTGATGCCAAAAAGGGTGATGGATGATGGATAAAGCTGGTGATGCTGTGGTTTCTGTGCTCTTCCCAAGGTAACCGCGTACAAAGCGTACAAGGGAATGGGGAGATGTTTCCAGTCTCTTCCTGAGGTAACCGCACATAGTGTACAGGTGGAGGGGAGATGTGGATCTGTTTGTTTTTAAGTCTTTTCCAGAGACGATCAGCAACAAGCTGAGAGACCAGCGGATGGAGAGAAGGTACAGGGTAAAGATGGCGTCAGACAGTAAGTAACTGTGTTTGCCGCCTTCCTTGTATCCCACTGTAAGTTATCTGACAAAACCAGCAGAAGGAAGCCATGTGTAATGTGATGTAGTATCCTCACATTGGGCGGCCCAGGGGACAACAAATATAGCAGAGAGGGTTGTGTACGGCTGTATTATCTACACCTGTCATAACCTACTGTAAGTAACACCGTAAAGTGCCTGTCTGCATAGTCTGTCATCTTCCTGCCTGTTTCAGGGAATGTAAGTGGACGTCATCCACCTGCCACAGGTGGTCCATATAGGTATGTCCTTGTCTGTATTGGTGTCTTCTTTACAGGTCAGCCAAAGCTATGGGAGACAACAAAGCCAATGTCTGAGGTGATACTAGTGGCCTTAAAAGAAGCGATATAACTGAGGCCAAGAATCCAAGTGTCTGTAAAGAGGCCTGTCAGTCAAAAGATGGGTTTAAGGATAAAGGATCCATACCAATGCTACTATTACAAAAAGGATCATATGATATATATTATTCTCATAAAAAGGCTTTGAAACCTTAGGTGATGTATCGTTTACACTTTGCTTTTATTTCTATGGTGGTTATCTTATGTGTAATATGTGATGATCTCAGTCAGACAAGAGACAATTCAGTAGGATCCAAATATTATATCGGTAATAAGCGCCCAGTTACTTCATATTATTGGTGTATGTATTATACTATATGATTATGTACAGGAAGAGATGTGACCAGTCATTAGTCCTGTGTGATCTAATCATAAAGACGTTTTCTAGGTACAAAATGAAGTAAAAAGACTAAAAAGTGGAAATTTTGAGAATCCCATACTGAAGATTGTGAATTCACTATCTGGTTATTATAAGTGAATCTAATGGTTACATAGTAGGTCACATTGTGGAGATTTATTGCATTAATCTGTTGTGCTGTTTTTGGTTTATGTGTCAATCAACTTTTCATTTTGCTTTTGCCATGAGATAAGATTTGCTCACATCAAAACTTTTTCTTTTCAGAAACTTTTTAAAGTTAGTTTTTGTGACTTTCCAATCCCCACATGATGCCGAAGTGGTATCGTCCTTGTGATAGAGTCACGTCTGTTATATACAGTAATAAGACAATAAGGTTTGGTTATTTTGATAAAATCCAGAGAGGTATTTGTCATATATATATATATACATAAATTAGTTTGGGTATTTATAATAAGCTTTTATTTGTTTTGTTGTAACTAGGCTGTATATTGATGTATACTGTACAGACTCAGCCATTGTTTAGTATTTTCTTTCGGTTATTGCAGATCTTACTACCTCATCCTGCTGTAAGTTTGTTCCGCCATCTATAACTTTCAATAAAATGTATGGTACTATTTTTGTCTATCCTATGGTGATGCCCATAAACTAATGGGAGTCCTTCAGGGTCTCTTCCAGGTGTTCTTATGCATAATACTGATCTGTTTGTCAGTAAAAGTGTTTATGTGTATTTTCTTTCGCATAAAACCTCGAAAGAGGAGAAGATCAATTCTTAGATAAAGAGTAACTAACTGTGTTTTCCCTTCCTTTTCCGGTTCTCTTGAAATCTGTGTCGCCTGGACATTTCTGGAGGTTGGATGCTGGACAAGTACTTGGAGGAAGGGTTCACCCTATGGAGAAGATGTGACCCCTGAGCAACCCGCGGCTCAGACAGTATCTTTGGAACTTCTGGCTATGTACCAACCACAGTGATTCCAGTCCAAGGCTTCACGGATGTCAAATGGGGGAATGATAAGGCCAGCGATGTGATTTTACCTACCTGCACCGTACCTATATGACTACACATATATATAGGCCTCTTGCTCAGAAGCTCCAGTACATTAGAGAGTCCCTGATAGGGTTAACTTATAGTTGGACCATTTCTTACCTTGGAAAACTTCTGATATGACACTAGAAAGAATGTTTTGTCTCAAGAACTATTTCCCTCAGAGACATGTTTATCAGCGTCCAAGGCCGTTCTCAGAGGAAAGCTGCCTGTCTGTTACAGTGGGAATAATGTGAAAGTATCATTGCACAGAATGTATTGTTCTAACCTTTTTGAATAATAATAATGAATACTAATATAGATGCCATTGCGCATGACTGAATATCTAAATCACTAGCACCGCCTCATTTATGCCTTATTAGCATTTGTTACCACCCTATATTTTATCTGTCTATAAAATGTGATGACCATAATAAAACTTGGGCCATTTCTCCAGGCTTATAATCATGATACATTGTGTTATCTGTGTCCATGACGTATAAGTAACGAGCTGGTAATACTGCAAGATTCCAACTCTAGATATAATTAAAAAACCATCCTTTACCTGGGTTTTTGGCTTCTCTCCATAGAGAGAGGTCAACATATAAATTTAACCTTAACACTGTATAGGCATGTCTGGGCATTATGGTTGAAGGGGTGGGGGCACAGCTGTAGTGGACACCGCAGGGACCATTGTATATTTCATCCTACACTGGGACCCGAACTGTGTACCCATCCAGTAACACAAAAAAAAAAAAAAAAATAGGCTAGTTTCCTGTCATAAATCCTTATTTTATGCTAAAAGAGGGAGTGGACGCTCCCAGGCAAACACACAGGCAAGGGGCCCACTGAAAAATTTGCCAGTTATAGATATTGCTTTTGCAGACAGACATAACTGTGGATTGTTTGTAGGTGGCCACTGGCCAGGAAACAGTGCTCATAAGGGTCGCACATGGCTACCAAATGTTTTGTGTGACCATTTAGCTGTATGCGCATTTATGCTAGTAGAAGATACAATTGAATGCAGCATGGAAATTGAGAAGACTAGGAGAGCATTGGCTCTCCATCATGCCAATCAATGCTTTAGCTTCAAGTATCCGTTTCCTCCCTTAGAGCTAGTGATGTCACTTATTCGCTCCCAAAGCAGGAAGAATTCACATCTGAAGACTACAGTACTGCAACCGCACAGCAAGTATGTATTATTTTTTTTCAGCTTTGTTGTAGAGGAGACCCATGTGGGTGGCCTAATTGATGTTAGGCATGTTATCTATGGGGTTTGGGTATGGGGTGTGATGGATACATGCAAAGGGAGTACCTAATTTGGAGATAAAGTCTACTCACAGTAGTGGTGTTTGTGGGTTCTAACCACCAGTAGGATTACCAGGGAGATTACTGCTGGGGAAGGGGGTGGCTGCGTGGGGAATACATACCAGGGGGATTACCTACATGAGACGGAGCTGGAGGAAATGCCTACATGGAGGATAACACCTTATTTGTGTGTGC
This sequence comes from Dendropsophus ebraccatus, assembly GCF_027789765.1. NCBI lineage: Eukaryota > Metazoa > Chordata > Amphibia > Anura > Hylidae > Dendropsophus > Dendropsophus ebraccatus. The sequence continues at coordinate 37,849 of NW_027208985.1, forward strand.
ATGGTGGAGGTGCGGGGGGGGGGGGGGGGGTTACTTGATTTCCATGCACAATGATGTCTAAATACAAGATAGATGCAGAGTGGAGTTCACCTTTCTTATAGAGAAGATACTTTTCAATATGAATTTACAATAGGGCCTCAGTACTATATGGAGTGCACGGGAAGGGTCTGTCTTTTATATCAGTCATGTCAAACTCAGGCCCAAGGTGAAAATCGGGCCCGTGGTGCCATTGTTTTTTGTCCGCCGTGCTATTAAGAGTTTTAATTACATCTGGCT
>NW_027208986.1:0-38122 GCF_027789765.1 Dendropsophus ebraccatus
AATGGATCGTGCTCACAGGGCCTTGGGCCCCATGAAGCCCTGATACGTTTCCAGACCAATGAGACTTATTTTCGCCTGCCACCATTACAGATATTTAAGAGGAGTTTATGCGTGCGGCTAGGAACCCAGGTCGTACTGTGTAGACTGGGTGGGCTCTGCGTCCTCATATTTTACCAACGAGGCTTATCCAGGGCTACTTTGGGGCCAGCGGCGCTGCCCTGCTTCCTTTTACTGGAACTTTGAGAGAGAGCGATATTCTTACGCATGGGGTTTCCGTTCCATTTGATTGTACGACGTAATTGGCAGATCGCCTGGACTGCGTGAGCCCGAGGATTTGCCGGCCTTCCTGTCTGCATTAAACCTGCCTGAGATTTCTCTAACCTGATGGGGTTATCTGCCTCCTCTTCCTGCTACGTTGGCAAACTGTGCATGATTGATGATCCGGACTTTGAGACGTGATTAGTGTTTGATGGGATGGCCTTGTGCCCTATATTGCTTAGTAGTTCAATGTACATACCACTGTTATCCCATAGCGTTAGCCATACTGTTGTGTGGGAAGTTTGTATGTCTGTTCGGGGTTTCGGCTCCTGTTATATATCCGCCCGTGCCTTCGTGTATGTTTGGTTATTTGCAGAGATGGGTGAGAATGGTTGCTCATGTTTTGCACGTATGGGGTGTGTCCTTCCTGGTCTCCTGCGCCCTCTATTGCTCAGTTACTCGGCCTCTTAGGTGACGCCGTGAGCGTCTTTTGTTTTTCCCTTTTGGGTATTTTACTGCACGTATTAGTCGCGTGCAGTCGAAGGCTCGCATTTGTGCGGCCTTTCTATTTGTCCTTGTTCTAATCTTCTTTGTCTTTGTTTGTCGTTTCTGTTCCCCACTTGTTTTCTCCCTTCCCTCCTCTCCCTCTCCCCCTCCCTCCTTGGTCTTTTGGTTGTGGCTTGCTCTGCTTGCGCTTCCCTCTAGGTTTTCCTCAGGATGTCTGCCCCTTCCATAAAGCTGGCTTCCATGAACGTCCGTGGCTTCAACGTTCCTGAAAAGAGGTCTCAAATCACCTATGCAATGCACAAACAAAAGGTACAGATTTACTGTTGCAGGAAACGCACTTTAAAACGGGTCACGTCCCGGGCATGCGCACTAGACACTACAATGTATGGCTGCACAGTTCTACCCCTGAAGCAAAATGTAAGGGGGTGTCTATTGCTCTTCATAGGTCGCTTCAACATGTGCTCTTGGATTCTCTGATCTGCCCCAATGGTAGGTTCATCTTTCTCAAATTGGATATTCTGGGAAAGACTTACACAATTGGGAATGTTTATCTGCCTAACTCCAACCAGGATAAAGCATTTCTGGACATCTGTAAGAGGGTGGACTCTTTCATAGAGGGAACGTTTGTGTTAGGGGGCGACTTTAATGTGGTTCTTGACCCCTCCATGGATACTTCCACGGGTCGGTCCTCAGTGGCTAGATCTTCTGTGGCCAAGATTCAGTCAGCCTTGCAGTCTTATAGATTGGTTGATGTGTGGCGGTTATTGCATCCTAGAGATAAGGATTTCACCCATTTCTCGGCTGCCCATAACTCGTATGGTCGATTAGACATGTTTTTTATCCCACATTCGGCTCTACTGTTTCATCCTTCAGCGACTATTGGAACGGCGATCTGGTCGGATCATTCCCCCATTTTCCTCACGTTGGCCCTTCCTGGGCTGGTCCCGAAGGAGTGGACGTGGCGGCTCAATGAGTCGTTGCTGAAAGACGTGGCCTGTAAAGCTGCTATAGAACGAACAATTACACAGTTTCTGGATTCTCATGGTCATGATCCCACACCATTGCCGTTCCAGTGGGAAGCTTTGAAATGTGTTGTTAGGGGGGAACTCATTAAGCAAGGGGCCAGGCTGAAGCGTGATTATGGGTCTCAAATCCAAAAGTTGTTAGTGCGAATTGAGGGAGCTGTCAGCTTTGCACAAACGGGTGGGATCAGAGGAGAACTTGCTGGCGCTTACAACTGCTAAGGAAAAACTGCGTGACTTGTTGTTGCGTAAAACACTATGGCAGAAGGAGAGGTTGCGTAGTTTCCAATACGAGCATGCTAACAAGAGTGGTCGTGCGCTAGCGCGCTTGCTTCACCCGAAATCAACTTCCACTTACATCCCCTCTATTCAGTCGTCTGAGCAGGGGAAGGTGTTCCACCCTAGGCAGATTGCAGATCAATTTCAGTCTTTCTTTTCCTCTCTTTACAGCATTAAAGGTCGGTATGAGGATTTACCTTTGCCTGCTTGGGATGCTAAACTGTTGGAATATATGAATGATACTGCTCTGCCCCGGGTGGATCCTGAATGCGTAGAAACAATGGACTCCGACTTCACGGAGATTGAAGTAGATGCAATCATTCAATCTCTGAAAGGGGGTAAAAGTCCTGGCCCTGACGGCTTCACGGTGGCATTTTATAAAGCATTTAAACCTCTTCTTCTGCCTTTTATGACCAGGTGTTTCAATGCGGTGTCTCCCACTTGTCCCTTCCCGAAACAGGCCTTAGAGGCTCACATAGTGGTCTTGCCCAAGCCCAATAAAGATCCCAAATTTTGTGGGAATTATCGTCCCATATCACTTATTAATTGTGACCTGAAAATCTATTCAAAGGTCTTAGCAACCCGGTTGGGTAGTCTCATACCTGCACTCATTCATGGGGATCAGGTCGGGTTTGTGCAGGGCAGAGAGGCGAGGGACAATACCCTGCGCACCATTGGTTTAATTTCCTATGCGGGGCGTGAGGGGCTTCCAATGTGCCTAGTGTCGGTTGATGCTGAAAAGGCTTTTGATAGGGTACATTGGGGGTTCCTCAGAGCCTCTCTGCTGCAGGTTGGGCTGGGCTCTGGCTTTATTGATAGAGTCATGGCGCTTTATTCGCTTCCATCTGCGCGGGTGAGAGTAAATGGGATTCTTTCTGACTCCTTTTCCATTCACAATGGGACTCGTCAGGGCTGTCCCCTGTCTCCCCTATTATATATCCTCACCATGGAACACCTGGCCATAGCATTAAGGAAGAATCCGGATGTGGTGGGACTCAGGGTGGGTAGGGATCAACACAAGTTAGCTTTATATGCGGATGACTTATTGCTCTATATCTCTTCCCATTCGTCTCACTGCCATCGGTTTTGAAAGAATTTGATAGATTTGGATCACTGAGTAATTTTAAAGTGAACATGTCCAAATCGGAAGTGTTGAATGTCTCGTTGCCAACGGTGGACGTTGCTGCATTGCAGCATGCTTTCACATTCCGATGGCAGTCAGAAAGTATTACCTATCTGGGTATTCAGGTCCCGTCCGTGCTACACCGCCTTTATGCGTTAAATTATTTGCCCATGCAACAGCGTATCTTGTCTGAACTGCAAAACTATATGCATAAACCGACCTCGTGGTTTGGGCGTATGCATGTTATAAAAATGGATATATTGCCAAAACTTCTTACCTATTCCAGACGGTCCCCAATTAGTGTGTCTCCCAGTTTTTTTAGATCTCTGCAGCGTGCTATATCCAAATTTGTGTGGAACTCTTGTCGGCCGCGGATCAGATTTACCACGCTCACTAAACACAGGAACAGAGGTGGGACTGGCTTACCTGACCTAAAGATTTATCATGCGGCTGCAACTCTGGTAAGAGTGTTAGATTGGTCTAGGAGTGACACAATTAAACGGTGGGTCAAACTAGAGCAGGCTTTGGCTCCGATTGATCTTAGACTGGCCCCCCTGGTTGTCCTCCAGAGATGGATTGCCCGCTATGTCAGAATGGCCTTTATTAGTGTCTCATACCCTCCATGTTTGGGATCACTGGGTTTCCAAACATCGCATCTCTCTCAGACCAGGCCCGATGACTCCGCTCCTCCGCAATCCGGCATTCGCCCCTGGCTTCTCGGTGTCCAGATTTTTAATCTGGTCCTCTGAGGCAATGCCCCGTCTTAGAGACGTGGTGGTAAATGGTTCTATACCTGGGCTGGCTTCCTTGGGGGCTGGGTGTCCTGGAGTTAACCTTTCCTGGTTGGAGTTGGAACAGGTGCAATCGTTCTTCAGATGTTTATTTACTGAAGCATCTTATTCTCCGGAACTCACCGAGTTTGATGAATTATTTTTGCTGAACACTGGTGTTCCACATGCTATATCAGTGTTATATCAGCTCCTACTGCACAAATGCAATAGTGATCCACCACTGTTCTTCACAAAATGGGAGGAGGACCTGGGGATTACATTTGATGAGGGCTCGAAACTAAAAATTTGCACTTTGACCCATGGTTTATCCTTGGCATCAAAGGCTAAAGAGAAAAATTATAAAATCTTAGCTCGTTGGTATTATTGTCCCGAACGTCTTCGTCAAATGTACGCCTCGGCGTCTGACTTATGTTGGCGGTGCGAAGCCGCGGTTGGGTCCATGCTTCATATCTGGTGGGAATGCCCAGCCATTCGGGAATTCTGGGGGAAAGTCTTGAGGGTGTATGAGATTTACTCGAGCAAAAGAATTACTAACTCCCCACAAGTCACCCTCCTATCGTTGCTCCCGGGTTCTCTTAGTCAGATCAAGAAAGGGATTCTGAGACACATGTTGACAGCTGCACGTATGGTGATACCTAGACATTGGAAAACTCCAGTAATTCCTTCTCTAGCCGAATGGGTAGCAGAACTGAGAGATATTGGTCGTATGGAGGAAATAGTGGCTGAGGCGCATGACCGGTCGGACAAGTTTGAACTAATATGGTTGCCGTGGCGGACGTTCATGGACTCAGAGAGTTTCCTAAATTGTGTTGGTGGTCAGGATCATTGAGCAGAGCTGTTGTGCTTTTCTTCCCCTCTCTTCCCTGATTTCCCTCCCCCACCTAGTGTGTGTTGTCTGGTCTGTCTTTTCTACTCTTCCTTTTTCTCGGTCTACAAATGTGTTCGAGTGTAAGTTGAACGTCATTATATGTCATACTGTCAGTTGAGAAAATATATTCGTCTTGTGGATGTTCTATATTTATACGAAAAATGTGGGTTCAATGGTTTATGAGACAGCTAATGTGTGGACGAAACCGGTGGTCGGTTTAAGCTGCAGTTTCCTGATGGATTACCATGGTTGTCCTTTTTGTTATTGTTTTGTATTCTCTACATTATATGTTGGAATGTTCCATATTCGCTATCTGTGAACCCTTTAATAAAAACAGATTGAACATAAATAGCATGGGGTGCATAGACATCTGTCAGAGATAGGTGTCCATGCTCATTGTAAAGCAAGCTACAATATGAAACATTTCTAAGGTTATTACTCTTCTCTATTGTCAGGTGACTGTACCCGGAGATCAGAGGGAAATCTGATATATTCAGGTTATAAAGCAGAGAATCCTATCACACAGGATACATATGAAGAACATTCTATTACCCCAGCCCCTCATGGCAGCAGTGAATCATCTGATCCTTTTAAACCCATCCTGCCCTCTCATCTCTCACATTTTGTTAGGCAAAATGAGGAAAAACAATTTTCATGTTCAGAATGTGGTAAATGTTTTACTCAAAAATATTATCTTGTTAATCATCAAAGAACTCATACAGGAGAGAAGCCATTTTCATGTTCAGAATGTGGAAAATATTTTACTCAGAAACATCAACTCCTGCAACATCAGAAAACTCACACAGGGAAGAAGCCATTTTCGTGTTCAGAATGTGGGAAATGTTTTGCTGTGAAATCATCTCTCACAGACCATAAAAGAACTCACACTGGAGAGAAGCCATTTTCGTGTTCAGAATGTGGGAAATGTTTTACTCAAAAATCTTGTCTTGTTAAACATCAAAGAACTCATACAGGAGTGAAGCCATTTTCATGTTCAAAATGTGGAAAATATTTTAGTGACAAATCAAATCTCTTAAAACATGAAAGAAATCACACAGGTGAGAAGCCATTTTTGTGTTCAGAATGTGGGAAATCTTTTGTTGTGAAATCACATCTCACAGACCATAAAAGAGCTCACACTGGAGAGAAGCCATTTTCATGTTCAGAATGTGGAAAATGTTTTATTGCGAAATCACAATTTGTTAAACATCAAAGAATTCACACAGGAGAGAAGCCGTTTTCATGTTCAGAATGTGGAAAATGTTTTACTCAGAAATCACATATCATTGTACATGAAAGAACTCACACAGGAGCGAAGCCATACTCGTGTGATAAATGTGGAAATGTTTCAGGCAGAAATCTAACCTTATGAAACATCTAAACAGTCACTCACGGGAGAAGCCAATGAGATCGCTCAGTGATCAGTCAGACGTCTGTTCTCCAGAAAGCAGATAGAAGCCGGATACCACAGCTATGTATTCCCCATGTACAGAGGAGATTTGGCGGTAATACAGATATCATATACCGCAGCTCCAAACTTCTCACCAATTGGTAATAAAATGTTTCTTCTAAACCTTAGTCTCCTCTCCCTCCATCTCATGTGGATGTATATATATATATATATATATATATATAGGGTTATGATGATATAACTGCTACTCGAGAAGATAATATGGGAGCAATCGGGGGGTATAATTATTAGTTGGGGGCACAGAAAGGGAATTATTATAACATGGGAGAAACAGAAGAGACTATATTAAAGTGCGGGGGCCAAACAGGTGGGTAATTACACATAGGATGCAAATGAGACTTAGCTACAGTTCGGGCAGTATCGTAAGTAAGAGGTAAGGAAGTGCTGGAAAACTGTGGAGCCCAAGATGTTCATCTAGTTCTGCAGAGACGAGTAGTGACTGGAAGAGGTCATCATGGCGGTCAGGGGGGAGAAGAAAAGGCAAAGTGACTCAGATATGAGGCAATGTCACTGGATGTAACTGCACTGTAATCACCCCCATACAGTGGAAGTGTTGGTCTGTGTGCAGTGGTGGGGGGGGGGCTATTTTACAGGGAGGTTTACCCATGGGGGAGATTGGATTACCTTAGGCCTCTTTCACACATTCAGTGTATTTTTCTCATCCATACATTGTGTCCATTATCAGGGCCCCAATCTGCTAAAAAGTCAGTATGAAGTACATCCACATTACGTATTTTTTTTGCAAATTCCCCTAAGATGTAGAGTGCTTGTTAACAAAGTTGAACTGGTTAAAAAAAATGCTCAACCCTTAAAAACTGCGGATCCCATAGACTTCCATTGACGGATCTGTAGAAAAACCTGGGTCCGTACTATATGGAGGCACAAAGTAAAGTGGGGCCTAACCACTACATGGTGAAACACTGAGACCTAACTACTATATGGGGGCACAGAGCAGCCTGACTACCATTTGGAGGCACATAATAATCCCAACTGCTTATATGGGGGGCACAGAGGGGGTTTGTCTACTGTATGGAGGCACAGAGTGGTTCTAACTGCCTATCTGGGGGCACAGAGGGAGCTCTGTTACTGTGTGAAGCAAATCACTTGGGCAGTTTGTAAAGAGATGAGGATGATGCTGGAGCTGGGAGGCTTACAATTTATCTGGAATCTTCTGCGGAGATGAGTCATGGTCGAAGAAGTTTTCATGATGGCCGCTTCAGATGAAGAAGAAAATAAAAAGAAACAACTTCAATGAGCAAAAACGTCACTTGCAATTCATTCAGGGAACATGCCCCCTGTGAGTCACTGGATTGAACTGCACTATAGTCACTTATAAAGTCTGCAGAACCTGTTGTTAAGGTTACATTTAGATGTTGACCTGACTCTATGGAGCCAAGTCCTCCCAGGATAAAGGATGGTTTTTAAATATATCTAGAGCTGTAACCTGCAGTATTACCAACTCGTCACTTATAAATCACGGACACAGATAAGACAATGTATCAGGATTATAAGCCTGAATAAAAATGACCCAAGTTTTATTATGGTAATCACATTTTATAGACAGAATATGGGGCGGTACTACACATGCGTAGTGTACCATATGAAATGTAAACATTTAATACAGGTGGGGTTCCAAGTCACAAGACACATACATGTCACACTCTGATAGGCCAGTCCATAAATGGTCAGTAGCTTCCTGTACTGCGCAGTCAAGTTGGTATAACGTGTGAGAAGGTTAGAACAATACATTCTGTGCAAAGATACTTTCCCATCAATTCAAGAGCACAATAGACCAAACAGTCCAGTTTCTTCTGAAAATGTCCTTCAAAGCTTGATAAGAAATCGAGAGACATAGTTCATCATTCCTTATTGTCTCCATGTATCAGAAGTCTCAAGGATAGAGGAATTTCCCAGACATTAGAAATATAAAATCAGGAACTGTATACTTTTATGTACTGATGCTTCTAATTCAAAGGCCTGTATATATATGTGTAGTCATATAGGTACGGTGCAGGTAGGTAAAATCACACCCCCTAGCCTTATCATTCCCCCATTTGATATCCGTGGAGCATGGACATAGGTCATCACTGGTGGTTGGGTCGTAGCCGGAGGTTTTAAGGACTCCACCCTCAGCCGCAGGTTGACCAAGAGACCACAGGTGAACTCATCCTCCGAGTACTTGTCCAGCATCCAACCTCCAGAAATGTCCAGGCGGCACAGATTCAAGAGAACCGATAAGAGAAAGAAAACATAGTAACGTTAGTCACTTATATGAGGGTGAAGTTTCTTCCTGTTTGTCGAGGTTTTATACGAGAGAAAATACACATGAACACTTTTACTGACTAACAGATCAGTATTATGCATAAGACCACTTGGAAGAGACCCTGAAGGACTCCCATTAGTTTATGGGCATCACCATAGGATAGACAAGAATAGTACTATACGTTTTATTGAGAGTTATAGATGGCGGAACAAACTTACAGCAGATGCGATAGGTAGATCTGCAATAACCAAAAGAAAATACTAAACAATGGGTGAGTCTGTACAGTATACATCAATATACAGCTTAGTTACAGCAAAACAAATAAAGATTATTATCAATACCCAAACCAATATATGTATACATATATATATATATATATATATATAACAAATACCTCTCCGGATTTTATCAAAATAACCAAACCTTATTGTCTTATCACTGCATATAACAGACCTGACTCTATAACAAGGACTCTACCACTTCGGCATCATGTGGGGATTGGAAAGTCACAACAACTGATTTTAAAAAGTTTCTGAAAAAGAAAAGTTTAGATGTGAGCAAATCTTATGTCATGGCAAAAGCAAAAATAAAAAGTTCATTGATACATAAACCAAAAATAGCATAACAGGTAAATGCAATAAAATCTCCACAATGTGACCTACTATGTAACCTCTAGATTCACTTATAATAACCAATTAGTAAATTCACAATCATCAGTAAGGGATTCTCAAAATTTTCCACTTTTTTTTTTTTTAGTCTTTTTACTTCATTTTTGTATCTAGAAAACGTCTTTATGATTATATCACACAGGTCTAATGACTGGTCACATCTCTTCCTGTACATAATCATATAGTATAATACATAGACCAATAATATGAAGTAACTGGGCGCTTATTACCGATATAATATTTGGATCCTACTGAATTGTCTCTTGTCTGACTGAGATCATCACATATTACACATAAAATAACCACCATAGAAATAAAAGCAAAGTATATACCATACATCATTGAAGGTTTCAGACACTTGGACTCTTGGCTTCTTTTAAGGCCACTCGTATCTCCTCAGACATTGGCTTTGTCGTCTCCCATAGTTTTGGCTGACCTGTAAAGAAGACACCAGTACAGACAAGGACATACCTATATGGGCCACCTGTAAGGACATACCTATATAGGCTACCTGTGGCAGCAGGATGACGTACACTTACATTCCCTGAAACAGGCAGGAAGATGACAGACTATGCAGACAGGCACTTTACGGTGTTACTTACAGTAGGTTATGACAGGTGTAGATAATACAGCCGTACACAACCCTCTCTGCTATATTTGTTGTCCCCTGGGCCGCCCAATGTGAGGATACTGCACCACATTACACATGGCTTCCTTCTGCTGGTTTTGTCAGATAACTTACAGTGAGATACAAGGCAGGCGGCAAACACAGTTACTTACTGTCCACATTTCATCTTTACCCTGTACCTTCTCTCCATCCGCTGGTCTCTCAGCTTCTAGCTGATTGTCTCTGGAAAAGACTTAAAAACAAACAGATCCACATCTCCCCCTCCACCTGTACACTATGTACGGTTACCTCAGGAACAGACCGGAAACATCTCCCCATCCCCCTGTACACTATGTACGGTTACCTCAGGAAGAGACCGGAAACATCTCCCCATCCACCTGTATACTATGTACCGTTACCTCAGGAAGAGACCGGACACATCTCCCCATCCACCTGTACACTATGTACGGTTACCTCAGGAAGAGACCGGAAACATCTCCCCATCCACCTGTACACTATGTACGGTTACCTCAGGAAGAGACCGGAAACATCTCCCCATTCCCTTGTACACTATGTACGGTTACCTCAGGAAGAGACCGGAAACATCTCCCCATTCCCTTGTACACTATGTACCGTTACCTCAGGAAGAGACCGGAAACATCTCCCCTCCACCTGTATACTATGTACCGTTACCTCAGGAAGAGACCGGAAACATCTCCCCCTCCACCTGTACACTATGTACAGTTACCTCAGGAAGAGACCGGAAACATCTCCCCATCCACCTGTACACTATGTACGGTTACCTCAGGAAGAGACCGGAAACATCTCCCCCTCCACCAGTACACTATGTACGGTTACCTCAGGAAGAGACCGGAAACATCTCCCCCTCCCCCTGTATACTATGTACGGTTACCTCAGGAAGAGACCGGAAACATCTCCCCATCCACCTGTATACTATGTAAAGGGCCCCCCTTTATAAAAGGGGGACACACGGGATTGCGCCCCCACCCCCCTTTTTAGTACAAGTTTGGTTTTACATGTATGTGGTAGTTGTTCTCTCCCCCCCCCTTTCTTTCTATTCCTACAGGTACCACAAGCCTTGGAGATTCTGCTTAGCAACAGCCAGCGTTGTGATTGGTGATTACAGCTGTGTGGGAATACAGTGAGCTAAAAATAGAAAGGTGCCCTCTGTTTGGATTGGTCAGCTGGCTGAGAGCGGGAGATTTGGAATGGTATTTATAGGGGAGCCGGCTCTCAGCTGTGTCAGTCAGAGTAGCTGTACAGAAGAAGCTGCTGTGCTGTGTACTGCTGGTTTCTGTGAAAGAGCTAAGGGCACACTGGGCTAGAGCGGTGCTTGTAAGCATAGCAAGGCTGTTAGTGTGGCCCTGTAAAAGAGCTTCAGCAGTACCTGTCACATAGCTAACAGGTTTCAGCAGCTGCCATAGTCGGTATAGAGAGCCTTCTCACTGAGCTTATCCGGAGGGCAGAAGGAGCTGGAGGTGAAGCATGGCTGAGGCGGTGTCTAGCAGAGCCGGTGTCCGAGGAAGTTGCTCCCGAGCGTATGGAGGAAGAGGAGAATTGTGTGCCGTATACTGCCCCCTAGAGACCTGGAGGTATTACAAGAGGCGAGTGCTGCGGAAGACAGGAGGCATAGAGGAAGAAGCAGCCGGGGGGAGCGGCCATATAAGCGGAGGAGGAGCAGTAAGAGAGCTGATTCAGCTCCCCTCCCGCCGCCCCCTTCTGGCAGTACCCCCGGCACATCGCCATCATAGCCGAGGTTCCCATAGGAGCCGCGGTGCAGCCTCCCCACAGATGACCGTGCCCCCACCGGTGTCCGCAGCCCCGCAGGTGACCGCAGCCCCGCAGGTGTCCGCATCCCAGCAGAGTGCCGCAGAGGAGTTTACACCGCAGCAGATCCGTGGAGAGGAGTCAGCAGCTGTGGGTGAGAACATCAATGTGGGTCCTGTCCCTGATGTGAGCATGAGTGATTTGTTTGCCAATGATGCTGTGAAAAAGTTTTGTGCCCTGGTAGCTAAAGGGTTTAATAGCAGTCCACCGCTGGCTAATGTGTGGTCTCAGAGTACGATTGCTGTACCTAATGTGTCAGTTCCAGGTTCAGAGCGCTCTGCTTCTTGTAATACGCCAGTGATTGAGAAGTATGCTGGTGTGCCTGAGATTTGTGTTAAAGAGGCTCTAGCCTGTGAGCAGAGCGCTCTGCTTCTTGAGATTTGTGTTAAAGAGGCTCTAGCCTGTGAGCAGAGCGCTCTGCTTCTTGAGATTTGTGTTAAAGAGGCTCTAGCCTGGGTGCAGAGCGCTCTGCTTCTTGTAATACGCCAGTGATTGAGAAGGTGCTGATGTGCCTGAGATTTGTGTTAAAGAGGCTCTAGCCTGGGTGCAGAGCGCTCTGCTTCTTGTAATACGCCAGTGATTGAGAAGGTGCTGATGTGCCTGAGATTTGTGTTAAAGAGGCTCTAGCCTGTGAGATGTTACCGCTTGGCTTCCACTTACAATTATGTGGGAAGGAAAAAATCTGGAAGGGTGAATTTGTAGATGTGATGTCATTGCTACCTGCTAGTAAGGATGTGTTGGTGAAGCGTACAGATGATAAACCTGATGATGTTAAAAAGTCACCACCTCGTTCTATTTTTAACTGGTTACATGCTTATTAAACCATCTATTGTGCTGTAGTGGGAGAGAAGCGCCCTGAGCTGTGTTCCTCCTTATTTCAGCACATGGATAAGATATTAGAGGCATACCGCAGTTTTGGCGATATGGCCTGGTTTAACTATGATGAAATGTTTGAGCCTGGAAAGAATGTTGCTCATCTTGCCAGGTTCCCAGACAGGCAGAAAGCTGAATTGATTATTCATGGGTTCTCAATTGGCTTTGATGTTCCGCCTTAGGATGGTTTAGGATGCGTGGTGGTGGACAATTTAAAATCTGTGTCCTTGCATGAGGCCGTGGTTAGGGACAAAATAATGAAGGAAGTTCGGGAAGGGAGGGTTGCGGGACCTTTTTCTGCACCCCCCTTTCCTAACTTTCGCATCTCCCCCTTAGGATTGGTCCCTAAAAAGGAGCCAGGGGAGTACAGGTTAATTCATCATTTATCTTACCCGTTGCACTCTTCCTTGAATGATAATGCAGATAAATCTTTGTCATCAGTTTCTTATGCTTCATTAAATGACGCTGTAAGAGTTATTCGTGTTTTTTGGTGTTCGGGCCCTGTTAGCTAAATGTGATATAAAGTCTGCGTTCCGTTTGTTACTGGTTAATCCTGAAGGTTTTAGTTCACTTGGCTTTTGTTTTGATAATAATTATTACTTTTATCGTTGTTTACCAATGGGTTTTACTCTTTCATGCTATTACTTTGAGTTTTTTTTTTTTTTTGTTTTTTTTTTTGCAACGTTTCTGCACTGGATGGTGAATTATGGGGTACCGGATGGTGCCGTCGTTCACTACCTAGACGATTTTCGGTTTATTGGTTTATTGCCGTGTCACTGTTTAGAGTTTCTAGGTATCACATTGGATACAGTGAGAATGGAATTCAGATTAAAAGTTATCCAGATTAAAATGCGCATTGAAGTGTATGTTACAGAAAGTTAAGGTGACTTTAAAGGAATTGCAATCAGTTTTAGGTTTGTTGGCTTTTATTGTGCGTGTCATTCCTATGGGTCGTATATTTCTAAGTGACTCTATGCAGCTACTGCTGGTTTAAAATCTCCCCGTGCTCACATCCGCCTTACCAAACCGCTTAAGGAGGATCTGAGCATGTGGTTGGAGTTTGTATCTACTTTGAATGGTCATTCTGTCTTTTTACCGGAGTTTGTAGAGTCTGATGCTATTGCTTTATATACTGATGCGGCGAGTGCTCACGGTTACGGGGCTTATTTTGCTGGATAGTGGTCAGCTGAGCCTTGGCCTGATACATGGGTCCAGGCTGGTGTATGGAAGAATATTGTTCTGTTAGAATTATTCCCGGTGTTGGTAGCGCTAGTTATTTGGGGCAAGCAGTTTCAGAACAGGAGTATTTTATTAAGGTCTGATAATAAAGGAGCATTTATGCAGTGAATTGCCTCTCTTCAAAATCAGCCATGGTTATAAAATTGTTACGCCACTTAGTATTGTACTGTATGTCTAATAAGATCTGGCTAAAGGCTGTACATTTACAGGGTAGTAAGAACACTATAGCTGATTCTTTATCTCGTGGTCAGTTTGCAGATTTCCGGCGTCTGGCTCCGGAGGCTGTGGGCACTGCTTGCCCAAATCACTTGTGGTCGCTGATCTGGGACTAACAGCGCAGCTAATTAGGAAGTCAGTGGCACCTCGTACTTGGACTGCCTATGCAGTTGCATGGTCCCAGTGGAAGTCTTTTGTTTTTCCTTACAGGAGCACCATCTACAACATGATGTGTGGTTGTCATTAGCTTTTGTAAATATGTTAATTGCTAAACAGCTTTCTCACTCTGCTATAGTGAAAACTTTGTATGGTGTTTCGTTCTTTTTTAAAATTCTGGGTCTGCACAGTATTTCTAGTTTTTTCCTTATTAAACAGGTTCTTAAAGGTTACAAAAGGGACGTGTCTCTCCAGATGTGCGTCGCCCTATTACTATTGATCTGTTATTAAAGTTACATGAAGTTTTACATATTGTTTGCTGTTCTAGTTTTGAGGATGTTTTGTTTAAAGCATTATTTTCATTAGCTTTCTTTGGCGCTTTTTGCCTGGGTGAGTTAGTATCATTTAGTAAAACCTCTCCCTCGGGCTTGTTGTTTTCAGACATTTCTATTAGTTTTGGCGTTTTATGTGTTTTGTTAAGATATTCTAAACTGATCAGCTGGGTAGGGGTTCGCTTGTAAAGTTAAATACATTTAGTGGCTCTGTAGTTTGTCCAGTACAGTGTATGGCGGCTTTTCTTGCTGTTAGACCTGCTATTGATGGTATTCTATTTATACACCAGGATTTGTCTTTTGTTACTAGGTACCAGTTTAACAGGGTTCTTAAGTTGTGCTTTGCGGAGCTAGGCCTCTCTGAATTGCGTTTTACCAGTCACTCTTTCAGGATTGGCGCGGCAACTGAGGCCGCTGCAGCAGGGTTGGACGAGCAGTTGATTAAGCGTTTGGGCAGATGGGACTCTGATCGCTTTAGATTATACATTAGACCTGGTTTAGTTCACTAGTAATTATCTTCTTTTCTTTCAGGTAAGAGTAGGCGTGTATGGATCCTAGGCCACTCATTTGTGGTATGGGCTTCCAAGAGAGCTGAGCGGCATAATTATGGGGTAAACCTGAGTTTTGACTTGGAGCAGTTTGAGGTGCAGTGGTTCGGGTATAGTGGTCTCCGGTGGAGGGAAATATATGCCATCCTGCATAGTCTAGCCTCAGCTCTGCCCCCCCCCCGGATATTTTAATTATACACGCCGGGGGCGATGACATAGGAAAATTAAAAACTCTGGACTTATTGTGGAGATCAAGAGGGATCTGTCGTTGTTTAAATGTATTTTTTCCTGAGTGTATTTTAGTTTTTTCTGAGATCATTCCTCGTCTCTCCTGGATGCGCAAAGGACTGTACTTCTACGAAAAAATTAGGAAGCGTATTAACTTTGCAGTGTCTAAATTTATCCCCTCTCTAGGTGGCCTATCATTTAGGCACCTGGACCTTGAGGGATATTTACCCGCCTTTATTGGTCTGACCTCGTGCACCTATCCGACATTGGGTCAGACATTCTAAATGCCAATTTTCAGTCAATTATAGAATTGGGTGCCGTGGCACTGTTGGAGGTGGGGCCTGGTCAGCTTCTCTGACCAGGCAGGTGGGGTATTGTCGCCCTGCTCTCAGGGCGGGCATGTCCTTCTGTTAAGCTATGGCTCGGTTATTTATTTATTGATTTATTTATTGATTAAATTATTTGATTATTTATGATATTGGTGCTTAACAGTGTATTTGCTTACCCTTATTAAAGTGCCACGGCCTTTATATTCCAAATGCTTGTTAGTCTTATTTCAGGGGGGTATTGGGGGCTGCATTTCCGTGTAAAGGGCCCCCCTTTATAAAAGGGGGACACACGGGATTGCGCCCCCACCCCCCTTTTTAGTACAAGTTTGGTTTTACATGTATGTGGTAGTTGTTCTCTCCCCCCCCCTTTCTTTCTATTCCTACAGGTACCACAAGCCTTGGAGATTCTGCTTAGCAACAGCCAGCGTTGTGATTGGTGATTACAGCTGTGTGGGAATACAGTGAGCTAAAAATAGAAAGGTGCCCTCTGTTTGGATTGGTCAGCTGGCTGAGAGCGGGAGATTTGGAATGGTATTTATAGGGGAGCCGGCTCTCAGCTGTGTCAGTCAGAGTAGCTGTACAGAAGAAGCTGCTCCCACCCGCCCTCCCTTATGTTCAAGGACTTTGTCGTGGCACTTTGATAGAGGGGGGTATTGTCGCCCTGCTCTCAGGGCGGGCATGTCCTTCTGTTAAGCTATGGCTCGGTTATTTATTTATTGATTTATTTATTGATTAAATTATTTGATTATTTATGATATTGGTGCTTAACAGTGTATTTGCTTACCCTTATTAAAGTGCCACGGCCTTTATATTCCAAATGCTTGTTAGTCTTATTTCAGGGGGGGTATTGGGGGCTGCATTTCCGTGTACGGTTACCTCAGGAAGAGACCGGAAACATCTCCCCATCCACCTGTACACTATGTACGGTTACCTCAGGAAGAGACCGGAAGCATCTCCCCCTCCATCTGTATACTATGTACGGTTACCTCAGTAAAAGACTGGAAACATCTCCCCATCCACCTGTATACTATGTACGGTTACCTCAGGAAGAGACCGGAAACATCTCCCCATCCACCTGTACACTATGTACGGTTACCTCAGGAAGAGATCGGAAACATCTCCCCATCCACCTGTACACTATGTACGGTTACCTCAGGAAGAGACCGGAAGCATCTCCCCATCCCCCTGTATACTATGTACGGTTACCTCAGGAAGAGACCGGAAACATCTCCCCCTCCACCTGTACACTATGTACGGTTACCTCAGGAAGAGACCGGAAACATCTCTCCATCCCCCTGTACACTATGTACGGTTACCTCAGGAAGAGACCGGAAACATCTCCCCATCCACCCAGGGCCGTCTTAACAGCATTATGGGCCCCTGGGCAGAGGTGTTAATTGCCCCCCCCCCTTCAACCACCGCCATCAAATCCCCCACATCTTTGCATATAGTGCCCCCCATAGTAGCCAATCCCCCTATATTGTGCCCCCATAGTAGTCAATCCTCCCATATAGTGCCCCCCATAGTAGCCAATCCCCCCATATAGTGCCCCCATAGTAGCCAATCCCCCCATGTATACGCCCCCATAGAAGCCAGTGCCCCCCATAGTAGCCAGTGCCCCCCATAGTAGCCAGTACGCCCCATAGTAGCCAGTGCCCCCCATAGTAGCCAGTACGCCCCATAGTAGCCAGTGCCCCCCATAGTAGCTAGTGCCCCCATAGAAGCCAGTGCCCCCCATAGTAGCCAGTGCCCCCATAGTAGCCAGTGCCCCCCATAGTAGCCAGTGCCCCCCATAGTAGCCAGTACCCCCCAAAACAACAAACCATGTTTTTCCAAACATCCTATAAGTTACAGAAGATATCAGCGCTGTGCTCTTATACACCAGACCGCGCAGCTCTGAGCAACCCCCGTTCTGTCCCATCTCACAGGTAACCTTGGACAGTGACACACATACTTATAACTTCTTAGAAAAAAAAAATAATTTGAGTAGAACTTATTAGGATAGATGTGTACACATATATACACACACACACATATATATATATAAATAAAGACTTGTTAAATAAAGTTACATACAAATATATATATAAATATATATATTACAGTAGTAAACTACTTCTTTTTAATAAGTGCACAAAATTCTGTGTTTGATCTTTACCAATTATCACTTTCCTCTTGACATTCCTAATAAACGCGCTTTTCCTCTCTGACTCCTCCTGACACTTCCGTATAACAATCTTATACAATAGGTCTACTAGACCCGGCTCCTTCAAACAATCTCATTGCTTTTTACAAACCTTTGTCTAACTTTCCTAACCATTAGGTAATAACATTCATTACAGTTGTTAGACTCTATCGGAGAGTCCTGTGCCCGCCCCCTCAGTGACACTAAGCAGTATGAATGGGGGACAGAAATGCCAGGAGTTAAAATGGCCACCAGACTAGATAACCGGATATAGGGGTGTTGGCTTAGGGCGTGGTTTTGAGACGTCACAATTATAATACAGACGTGGATGATATGTGGGAGTGTTTTGTTCTCAGTCGCCATCTTTGGTTACAGAAAAGTGGCGTACATAAATAAATACATGTTTTATGATCGGGACAACATAAAATTATCAACATTTTGTAACACGTAACATACTACTTCTAAAGGGAACATCAGCTTAGTAAAACTGGCTGCAATATAACAGTATATAATGTAGGAGAGGACATTACACTCCCTTTGTAGCCGCTTAAGGGAGAGACCTTGTACAAATCAAAATAAAACAAAACAAAATATCTCATGTGCCAAATCATTGTACGCTGCTACACTACGCAGCCTTCATTAACCTCTTCAGCTCTCTCAGTACTGTATCTAGCAATGAGCTGGACTGTTCTCCTTGTCTGAGTATGTGGCATTGTACTTAGACACTATTTGAGGTTAGGCTGCCCACCTCCACAAAGGCATCACTACTATCAGGTCAGGGGCACTTTAAATCAAAGTAACTACTTCAACAGCCGACCAAGGGGAAGATTCCTGCAGAACAAAGGGTCTATACGCCACCATTGGAGGTAGGTTGGCTTTTTGCAGGGTCTGGGGTTTGTATACAGATATAAACTGGGTACAATGGTGTAACATAATGATGTGGCTTGGGTCTGCCACACACACTACAATATTCTGTCTTATCTAGATATTGTTGGTCACCGGCACATGTCCACCCAGCTGGACCTGTGCTTCCCACCCATTATCCTGAATGTTTTCCTTCTGTCTGACCCTCTGGCTCTCATCTATCTACTCCACACCCTCCCCTCTTAGAACTCTAATCCTTGATTCCCCCTATGGATAGTACTTACATTAACCCCTAAGGTTCCTGGAAATTCCAAGGACCCATTTGCCCTGCATGTTACATGTAAGGCTATGTTCACACTATGTACGAATCCGTACGCATTTCGTACGGCGCCGTACATGTGCGGCTGAAACAACGGCCGTGCGAATATTCGATGTGCGGGCGGATTCGTACGCATTGCGAACGTAGGCCCGTAGTCTACTTACGCTTCCCGAGCCCCCTACGAAGTGATCTGACAGCGGTCTTTTACTTGGAAATCTTCGCCTAGCCCCGGACACCCCACAGAACCTTTTGGATCGGCATAGAAGAGCGGAAAAATGAAGAAATCACCACTTCGTACGGAGCCACGGGATACGCTGCGGGTGTAAGTTACAAGCCTTCCGGCTGGAAACAATGGTCTTGTTCATTTCTTATGGCGCCGTATACGATCCCGGCGTATATTCGTACGAAGTGTGAACTGTGCAGCCGGGATTGTATACTTTGCATTGTACGCTAACTACGTAAGTTTCCGGCCGCATATTCACGGAGCGCACTACGGCCGGAAGCATACGTAGTGTGAACATAGCCTTAGTCTGGTTACCTACCCACAAGGCAAAAATAAGTGTGCACAGGAGTGTGAGGGTTTCCCAGGTGTTGGTCAGAGAGCCAGAGGTTGGCGGGGCTAAGGCATGTATCTGCCTTCATATCAAACCTCCTAAAGATCTGTTCTAGATCTTACACTGCATCTTCTCATGCCTATCGCTAACTATATCTTCCTTAGCTTCACATCAGCTTCACATAAACTTCTTGTGGAGACTGGGGATCCCTTCTTTTAGTGAATAACTGTCTCATCCTTGCTCAGCTAATCCCTAGGTAGCGTATTGGGGACTAAGACCTAAACCTTAGGTCTTAACAAGCACAGCCGCTATAGGCCCAGCCGTCACAGTGACACACTATGGCGACGCACTACAGCAACCTACTGTCCCTCGTTGCTAATTCCTCCTAGGGGGCAAGGGGGTAAGTCACAGATCTTCTGACCTGCTCTCTACCACAGTAAAAGCAAAAATAATGGGATCAATACAAGTATTGTTCCCGCTGCTCGAGACAGATATCACTTATCAGGAACCCGTTCACTCCAAAAGTTATGTGCCTGCTGTCTGTGACCTCGCAGCTGTTCTCGATGCCATGCTGTATTACAAGGGTTAAGCATTAATCACAGCCTCCCCGTAAGGACGCAGAAGTGATCATGTTCGGCAATCCCTTTCCTTAATTCAGCATAAATACAGCAACAGCTTATCTCAATCACACAACAGTTTGCGACGTCTAACAATTAGACTCAGCTTTACAGACATATAGAGAAGGCAGGTGTGACGGGAATCTCATTAGATCCGCTCAGCGGAGGCGCAGATAGTGCGTAAGAAAGGAAGTCTTTCTTACCTGGCCAGTTATATCTGAGCGTCCGATGATGGATAAATCACCGCATCCCGTCACACCTGCATCTGGTTTGCAAGAGGCTGAGTCCCTGCCATCGAGCGCCAAATTGATAAGTCTAAATTTAGATGTTGATCTGACTCTATGGAGCCAGATCCTCCCAGGATGGATGGTTCCCAATTGATAGCTAGAGCTGTAACCTGCAGTATTACCAACTCGTCACTTATAAATCACGGACACAGATAAGACAATGTATCATGATTATAAGCCTGGATAATAATGGCCCAAGTTTTATTATGGTAATCACATTTTATAGTCAGAATATGGGGCGGTACTACACATGCGTAGTGTATTCACATAAAGTATGTAGAAATTCAATACAGGCGGGGTCCCAAGTCACAAGACACATACATGTCACACTCTGATAGGCCAAATTCATACATGGTAGCTGCTTCCTGTACTGCGCAGTCAGGTGGTATAACGTGTGAGAAAGTTAGAACAATACATTCTGTGCACTGATAATAAAGGATGATTCCCAGGGCCCAAATGTAACAAACAGCTCAGCTACATGTACATTACTCACATATACAGCTCAGCTACATGTACATTACACATATACAGCTCAGCTACATGTACATTACACACATATACAGCTCAGCTACATGTACATTACACACATATACAGCTCAGCTACATGTACATTACACACATACAGCTCAGCTACATGTACATTACACACATACAGCTCAGCTACATGTACATTACACACATATACAGCTCAGCTACATGTACATTACATATATACAGCTCAGCTACATGTACATTACACACATATACAGCTCAGCTACATGTACATTACACATATACAGCTCAGCTACATGTACATTACACATATACAGCTCAACTACATGTACATTACACATATACAGCTCAGCTACATGTACATTACACACATATACAGCTCAGCTACATGTACATTACACACATACAACTCAGCTACATGTACATTACACACATACAGCTCAGCTACATGTACATTACACATATACAGCTCAGCTACATGTACATTACACATATATACAGCTCAGCTACATGTACATTACACATATACAGCTCAGCTACATGTACATTACACACATATACAGCTCAGCTACATGTACATTACACACACATACAGCTCAGCTACATGTACATTACACATATACAGCTCAGCTACATGTACATTACACACATACAGCTCAGCTACATGTACATTACACACATATACAGCTCAGCTACATGTACATTACACACACACAGCCAGGCCCGGACTGGTAATCTGGCAAGGCGGGCAAATGCCCGCTGGGCTGGCCGGATTACCAGTCCGTGGGCCGCCCAGGCTGCATGATGGCAAAAAAAAAAAAACCACCGCTGCGGCCCGCTTCTTTCTGCGCATCCGCTCGGACGGCCCCTGCCCGCTCCTGACATGCTCCTCCAATCTAATCAACGTGGAGCAGGAGCGTGGGGCTGATGCGGCGGCCCCTCGTTAATAGGAGGAGCATGTCAGGAGGGGGCAGGGGCGGGCCAGCCGGGCCGAGGTGAGCGGGCTGTGGGTAGCGGGAGGGGGCTGCGGTGGCATGTCTTCCCCCCCCCGCCTGATCCCTCTAAGTGCCGAGGCCGCAGACGTGCCGCGTGCAGGCACGTCTGCAGCCACCTCCACCAGGCCCCCAGCGGTGACGTCACTTCCCTGACGCGCCGCAGAGGACCTGGAGGAGAGAGAGGAGCCGCCGCCGCCGCCGCCGCGCTGCAGCTGTGGACCGAAGATCCAGGCCGAGGAAGAAGCTGCTGGGGAGCAAGGTAAGGTG
Organism: Dendropsophus ebraccatus; assembly: GCF_027789765.1. Classification (NCBI taxonomy): domain Eukaryota; kingdom Metazoa; phylum Chordata; class Amphibia; order Anura; family Hylidae; genus Dendropsophus; species Dendropsophus ebraccatus. The sequence goes on from NW_027208986.1 coordinate 22,207, forward strand.
AGAATGTTTGTTTCTTTTTTTGTCTGTTTTTTTTAAAGCCCTTCACATGTGGCCACATATCGGGAGGGGGCAGACACGCAGGGGGGCTATTCTATGGGGGGGGGGGTGCAGGGGGGCTATACTATTGGGGGGATGCAGGGGGGGGCTATTCTATATGGGGGGATGTAAGGGGGCTGTTCTGTATTGGGGGACTATTCTATATGGGGGGATGTAAGGGGGCTATTCTATATGGGGGGATGTAAGGGGGCTATTCAATATAGCGGGATGTAATGGGGCTATTCTATATAGGGGGATGTAAGGGGGCTATTCTGTATTGGGGATGTAAGGGGGCTATTCTGTATTGGGGATGTAAGGGGGCTATTCTGTATGGGGGGCTGTAAGGAGGCTATTCTATATGGGGGGATGTAAGGGGGCTATTCTGTATTGGGGATGTAAGGGGGCTATTCTGTATGGGGGGCTGTAAGGAGGCTATTCTATATGGGGGGATGTAAGGAGGCTATTCTGTATTGGGGATGCAAGGGGGGCTATTCTATATGGGGGGATGCAGGGAGGGCTATTCTATATGGGGGATGCAGGGGGCTATTCTATATGGGGGGATGCACAGGGGGCTATTCTATATGGGGGGATGCAGGGAGGGCTATTCAATATGGGGGGATGCACAGGGGGCTATTCTATATGGGGGGATGCAGGGAGGGCTATTCTATATGGGGGGATGCACAGGGGGCTATTCTATATGGGGGGATGTAAGGGGGCTATTCTATATGGGGGGATGTAAGGGGGCTATTCTATATTGGGGGGATGCAGGGGGGGCTATTCTGTATGGGGGATGCACAGCATGGGGGGCTATTCTATATGGGGGGGATGCAGGGGGGGCTATTCTATATTGGGGGATGTACAGCAGGGGGGCTATTCTATATTGGGGGATGCAGGGGGGGCTATTCTATATGGAGGGATGTATAGATGAGGATGTTGCTGGAGCAAGAAGCCTAAAATGTCTGTCTGGCAGATCCCGTGGAGAGGAGTCCTGGCCAGAGAAGTCTTCATGATGGCCGGAGCCAGATGGAGAAGAAAAGGAAAAGTGGACGTCTCTTCATGCAGAGAAGACGCCTACTGTGAGTTACAGGATGTAATTGCACTATAATAACTTATCAGGTCTGCAGAACCTTTATACAGCTGGGATCTGCCTAAGTATCAGGGGTGTCAAACTCTGGCCCTCCAGGTGTTGCAAAACTACAATTCCCAACATGCTTTAGCTGTCCAGGCATGATGGGGATTGTAGTTTTGTAACAGCTGGAGGGACGGAGTTTGACAACTGTGTTCTATGGTCACTGCTTTGGGAGAATATTGGCCATTATAGAGTGGCTGTTATATGGTGACAGTATAGTGGTATTGTCCAGTCACTGTATGGTGAGAGTAGTGGGCATGGTGTGATGGTATTACTCGTATTATTGGTAATATTAGTGTTTTATATAGTGGATTGTATTCAGTCACAGTATAGCGGTATTAGTCATGGTGTGGTGGTAATGGCCGTGCTCCTGGTGTGGTGATATTATTTGTTACTTATATACTGGTAGTATTGGAGAGAGATACAAGATAGATAGAGAGAGAGATAAATAGGAGATAGATAGGAGATAGAGAGAGAGAGAGAGAGAGATAGATAGGAAATAGAGAGAGAGAGAGATAAATAAATAGGAGATAGATAGAGAGATAGGAGATAGATAGATAGATAGATAGATATTAGATAGGAGATAGATAGATAGATAGATAGGAGATAGATAGGAGATAGATAGATAGGAGATAGATAGATAGATAGATAGATAGATAGGAGATAGATAGATAGGAGATAGATAGATAGATAGATAGGAGATAGATAGGAGATAGATAGATAGATAGGAGATAGATAGATAGATAATAGATAGGAGATAGATAGATAGGAGATAGATAGATAGATAGATAGGTGATAGATAGATAGGAGATAGATAGATAGGAGATAGATAGATAGATAGATAGGAGATAGATAGATAGATAGATAGATAGATAGATAGATAGATAGATAGGAGAGAGATAGATAGATAGATAGGAGATAGATAGGAGATAGATAGATAGATAGATAGATAGGAGATAGATAGATAGATAATAGATAGGAGAGAGAGAGAAAGAGAGTTAAATAAATAGGAGATAGATAGATAGATAAGAGAGAGAGAGATAAATAGGAGATAGATAGATAGATAGATAGATAGATAGATAGATAGATAGATAGATAGGAGATAGATAGATAGATTGATTGATTGGAGATAGATAGATAGATAGATAGATAGATAGATAGATAGATAGGAGATAGATAGATAGATTGATAGATAGATAGATAGATAGATAGATAGATAGGAGATGGATGGATGAATAAATAGGAGATAGATAGATAGATAGATAGATAAGAGAGAGAGAGAGAAATAGGAGATAGATATCCCATAGGAAATAGCTATGTAGCAGCTTATTTTGTAGCTTTGATTACATATTTGTAGCAGACACATTTTAATAGTTAAAAGCTTACTACTTATACTGCCATTATATGGAGTGCAGACATAGTCAGGATAAAAAGGATTTAAAAAATATGGTAACTTTTATCCAAAAACAGCACCACCCTGTCCTCAGACTGTGTATGGTTATTACAACTTGGCTCCATTCACTTCAATGGAACTGAGCTGCAATACCTCACACAAACTGAAGAAGAGTGTGGCGCTGTTTCTGGAAAAAGGTGGCCATGTTTTTCTCCTTTAAAGGGAATCTGTGAGGTCCATACCATATCTAGGGCTGTAGATCTCAGCAGACAGGTGTGAGGGAGATATCACTGACAGGACCTTTAGTCCAGTGTAAACTTTTATAATTGTCCTTTTCATTACCAACTAAAGTTTCACAAAAGCAGTGGCAGCAGCACCCTATACGTCCATCAGTCAGAGCAGGAAGGGGCGGGGGCAGAAGGTGCTGCGGTGGCTCCACCTCTGTGACACTTCAGCTGGTAATGAAAATAATGATTATAGAGGTTTACACTGGACTAAAGGTCCGATCCCTGATCTGTACGCTGGGATCTACAGCTGTGTACCTGGTATAGACCTCACAGGTTCCCTTTAAGGGCACGTTCATACCTAATCCAATGCAGATTTGAAGCTTCTGATTTAATCAGTTGAAATGAATGGATATATATGCCGCATCAACTCCACAGCAGATCATGTTATATCATTATTTTTGTGTGCTGGTGGTGGGTTCACATGTTTAAGGGAGTAGTGGGGAGACGGCTAAATGAAGCAGAATTTGCTACAGTGCTGATTTTACACGGCTATCCATGATATGGTATGTGGGCTGCTGGGGTTTGATTGCCAGGGCTGACTTTAAGTCCCAGTCCGGCCCTGCACACAGCTCAGCTACATGTACATTACACACATACAGCGCAACTACATGTACATTACACACATACAGCTCAGCTACATGTACATTACACACATACAGCGCAACTACATGTACATTACACACATACAGCTCAGCTACATGTACATTACACACATACAGCGCAACTACATGTACATTACACACATACAGCGCAACTACATGTACATTACACACATACAGCTCAGCTACATGTACATTACACACATACAGCTCAGCTACATGTACATTACACACATACAGCGCAGCTACATGTACATTACACACATACAGCGCAGCTACATGTACATTACACACATACAGCTCAGCTACATGTACATTACACACATACAGCTCAGCTACATGTACATTACACACATACAGCGCAACTACATGTACATTACACACATACAGCTCAGCTACATGTACATTACACACATACAGCGCAACTACATGTACATTACACACATACAGCTCAGCTACATGTACATTACACACATACAGCTCAGCTACATGTACATTACACATATATACAGCTCAGCTACATGTACATTACACATATACAGCTCAGCTACATGTACATTACACATATACAGCTCAGCTACATGTACATTACACATATACAGCTCAGCTACATGTACATTACACACATACAGCTCAGCTACATGTACATTACACACATACAGCTCAGCTACATGTACATTACACACAGGGCTCTGCTGCAGGCATATATACCACACACATCACACACACAGCTCTGCTCCACACACATCACACACACACAGCTCTGCTCCACACACATCACACACACACAGCTCTGCTGCATACACATCACTTCAGCTCATCCAGCACAGCAGAGTCCTGCATACACTGAGCAGCAGCCCCTGATCATGTGACTCCTCCTCCTCCATGTGACTGATCACATGACTGTGACATCATGGCAGGTCCTGGAAGCACAGGGGAAGCACACGGCTCCTGTATCTGCAGCTGGAGGTACAGTATATATATATGTATCAGGGATTGTATCCCGGCCGCTCTCTCCTATATACAGCAGCGCCACCATTTCCCTCAGGTTATGTGATGTATTACACCGCAGCTTATTGCAGAGAATATAACAGAGCTGCATTATCAGGAGCCGCGGAGGGAACAGGAGAGCGAGATATAAGTGACGTCTATGAGAAGCTTCATCCCCCAGATATATTACATTGTCTCCTCCCATGTTCCCCCATATCCCCTCCTGTCCATGTATATTTCTATCTCCAGGAATCTAGAGCCGCATTACATTGTCTCCTCCTCTTCCCTCCAGGATCCTCTGCTGATATCTTCTATATAAGAGACCGACCCATCAACCATGGAGAGAGACAGAGACAAGATGGCCGACAGGATAATAACCCTCACCCTACACATACTCTTCCTGCTTACTGGGGAGGTGAGGGATTCTGGGAGTGATGTCATCATGACATCATTCTTATCTATGGAATAACAGATGGATAGGACTGGGGAGGTGAGGGATTCTGGGAGTGATGTCATCATGACATCATTCTTATCTATGGAATAACAGATGGATAGGACTGGAGAGGTGAGGGATTCTGGGAGTGATGTCATCATGACATCATTCTTATCTATGGAATAACAGATGGATAGGACTGGAGAGGTGAGGGATTCTGGGAGTGATGTCATCATGACACCATTCTTATCTATGGAATAACAGATGGATAGGACTGGGGAGGTGAGGGATTCTGGGAGTGATGTCATCATGACATCATTCTTATCTATGGAATAACTGATGGATAGGACTGGAGAGGTGAGGGATTCTGGGAGTGATGTCATCATGACATCATTCTTATCTATGGAATAACAGATGGATAGGACTGGAGAGGTGAGGGATTCTGGGAATGGATGGAGTGATAGTAATGTGTCTCTCCATACACAGGATTACACAGTAGTGAAGAAGTCCTCTAGTGGGCGCTGTGGGGCCCCTGGGTGTGAAGGATGGGGAAGAACCCTGAGCCCAATCCCGGGGCCCCTGATACATGAGGAAATGGAGGAAGAGAAGATCCTAGAAGTCACCAACAAGATGGTGGAGCTGCTGAGTGGAGAGGTGAGACTGTGGCTGCTGGGAATGCTGGGACATTATACAGTAACACCACTGGAGGGGTGGGGGGGATGACTGTGTGATCATTGTGTGTGTCAGGTTCCTATAAGGTGTCAGGACGTGGCGGTCTATTTCTCCATGGAGGAGTGGGAGTATGTAGAAGGACACAAGGATCAGTACAAGGATGTGATGCTGGAGGATCAGCAGCCCCCTCCCATCAGCAGGTAATAGACAGGACTATATACACACCTCCTCTCTGTATTATCTGGATGGAAAGAATGAATTCAGTCTCTGTATGTGTTCCCTCCAGTCAGATCCAGTAAGAGAACAGCACCAGAGAGATGTCCCCGTCCTCTTCTCCCACAGGATCAGGATCAGGTAGATGGAGGTGTTCCCTATGATCTGTAGATGTCAGGGTCTCCGGAGTTCCTCCTATTTGCTTCGGGCCCCTCACCCTCCGTTCCTCCTTACAGTAATGGTTCTCTGTGGCTTATTACAAAGCGATTGTCCCTCATCTCCCCTTTTACTCCTGTGTATTGTGTTTTCTCTTTCTTGTCTGTGTATGTAAGGGTTAATGCCGTACACCGTCTCTCTCCTGTACTTGTCTCTTGTAAATTCTCAACTTTTCCTTCTTCATTGAAGATTCCTTTTTTTTTTCTTGCAGCTCAGGAACCAGGGGGAAGAAATAAACTATACTGATGATATAAACAATATAGTAAACGAAGAGGAGACAGATGTGAGCAGTAATGAGCAGTATAAGGAGGAAATCACTACAGGGAAGAATCTGAATTACATTAATGCTACAGACAAGGTAATAAAAGACGAAGAAGAGGAGGAAGAGACAGATGACAGCAGTGATGAGCAGTATAAGGACATCGGTAGAGGGAAGCATCTGAACTCTATTAATGATACAGACACAATATTAGAACAAGAAGAGACAGATGACAGCAGTGATGAGCAGTATAAGGAGGACATCACTACAGGTAACCGCCCAGGTGAGTAGTGACCAGTAAATGCAGAGAACACTCACACATTCTCCTCAGTCACCGACTGTAACTATTCTGTGTGGAATATTATACACTCTGTGCCCTAATGCGGCCTACAGCATAGAAGTGTTTATGGTAAGAGGAAAGCTGAGCTGTGATTGGTTGCTATGTGAGCTGTGATTGGTTGCTATGTGAGCTGTGATTGGTTGCTATGGGCCATACCTACTGTAAAACATCTTGATAAATCTCCCCCATAGTATTTCCCAGCATTCTGCCTTCCTTCTTGTACGGACTTGGAGAAAGGATTCTGATCTGGCGATAGGACTGATCCCAAGGAGATTATATGGTGGGAATATCTCCGAGGATGAACATTTCTGTTACCTCCTCCTTCTCCTGCTCTTCTTCCTCTTCTTCCTCCGTCTCCCACCTCCTCTTCTTCCTCCGTCTCCACCTCCTCTTTTTCCTCCGTCTCGCAGAGCCTTCTGTCTTATCGGATCAGTTGTAATGCCCCTATTCCACTGGTCGTCAGAGGAGCAAACGAGCTCTCGTTTGCTCCTCGTTCCCCGCTCGCTGCCGCCGCTATTCAACGCGGCTGCAGCGAGCGGGTGAGTGCGGGAGGGGGGGGGGGGCTGCTCGGAGGATCGCTGATCGTCCGGGCAGCCCATAGGATACAGCAGCGTCTGCTGCCGACGCTCGTATTCAACGGAGCGCCGGCAGCAGATCGCTGCTATATCAGTCGTTTGTTTTTCAACATGTTGAAAAACAAGCGACTGCAACGATCAGCCGACATGAACAATGTCGGCTGATCGTTGCACTCTATTCCACGGGACGATTATCGTCCGTAGCGGCCGATATCGTCCGAATACGAATGATAATCGTTCCGTGGAATAGGGCCTTTAGTTTTGATTCTGTAGATTTTTTTTTTTTTTTTTTTTTTTTTTTTAAAGTGTCACTGTCGTGAATTTTTTTTTTGCAGAAATCAATAGTCCAGGCGATTTTAAGAAACTTTGTAATTGGGTTTATTATCCGAAAAATGCATTTTTATCATGAAAAAGCAGTTTGAAGCTCTCCCCCCTGTCTTCATTGTTCTCCTATGGAGAGAGCTAAAGAAAAGACCAAAACAGGACAACAAAGAGTTAATCTACAAATCCCTCACCCGTTATCTGTTCTGACCATCACCAGTGACCTGTCTGAGCTCAGATTACAGCTGTCACCCAGCTCAGTGCCTGTAATCCTCTGTTCTCTGCTTTCTGCTGCCGGCTAACTCCCTCCTTCCTCCTCCCCCCTCCCCTCTCCCTAGAGCAGACAGGGGACGTCTCCTGCAACAAGTCACAATTTTCAGATTTTCAGAGTGGATGAAAAAGAGGAAGGAGGGGGGGACCTGGGAAAAGGCTTTTTACATGCAGATAATGGCAGATTTGGCTAATAAACCCAATTACAAAGTTTCTTAAAATCGCCTGGACTATTGATTTCTGCAAAAAAAAAAAATACGACAGTGACTCTTTAAGATTTGAAATGCCCCAGTCCGGCTGTACAGTGCTGGTCAAAAGTATTGGCACCCCTGCAATTCTGTCAGATAATACTCAGTTTCTTTCAGAATATGATTGCAATCACAGATGCTTTGGTAATAATATCTTCATTTATTTTGCTTGCAATGAAAAAACACAAAAGAGAATGAAAAAAAAAATTAAATCATTGATCATTTTACACAAAACTCCAAAAATGGGCCGGACAAAAGTATTGGCGCCCTCTGCGTAATACTTGGTAGCACAACCTATAGACAGAATAACTGGGGACAACGGCTTCCGGTAACCAGCAATGGGTATCTTACAAGGCTCTGCTGGAATTTTAGACCGTTCTTCTTTGGCAAATTGCTGGCGATCCCCGAGATCTGAGGGGCGCCTTCTCCAAGCGGCCATTGTGAGATCTCTCCACAGGTGTCTATGGGACTCAGGGCTGGACTCATTGCTGCCACTTTATGTATAATCTGATTTTATTGGCAACCATGCAAAATAACAGATACATATTAAGTCACATGCAATAAACTGCGACCTGCAAGTCGCATGGTGTCAGGTTTTCTAATATAATAAAAGAATACAAATAGAAGCAGCTATCAATTATAGCATAATGCTGCTAGAGGTGCTCAGGGCACCAAACAGAACCACCAGCAAAAAGTAACAGTGATAGATATGCAGGTTGGAGAAAGAAAAAAAAAAAAAAAAGGGAGGGAAAAGAAGGACAAAAGGAAAACGAAGATGAAGAGAAGATCAGAGGGAGGGAGGGGGACGGCAGGGGGAGGAAAATGGCTACTACAATCAGTTAGACTCGCCAATCCCAGAAACACAGAACCTCCGAATGTCAGGATTTAGCGGATAAGAGCAAGGAACTCCTCTGAATCCATGAACAAGCGCCAAGGAAACCATATTTTCTCAAATTTGTCAGATCGGTCATGGGTCTCAGCCACTAACTCTTCCATTCTGCCAAGGTCTCTAAGCTCACTCATCCATTCTGCCAAGGTCTCTAAGCTCACTCATCCATTCTGCCAGGGTAGGTACAAGGGGAGTCTTCCAGTGTCGGGGGATGACCATGCGAGCAGCAGTCATAAAGTGTCGCAAGAGTCCCTTTTTGGACTTAGAGAGAGAACCCGGTAGTTTAGATAACAAAGTCAGTTGAGGAGAGTTGACGACAGTCTGTCCAGAGTACGCATTGTAGATTCCCAAGACTTTGTCCCAGAAGTCACGGATCCCCGGACAAGCCCACCAAATGTGCAACATATCACCAGCCTCCGTTAGGCACCGCCAGCAGCGGTCCGAAGCCTCAGGGAACATTTTATGCAAGGTGACCGGGCAGTAATACCACCTTGAGATAATTTTGTAGTTCTTTTCCTTAGCTTTAGCAGCCATGGAAATGCCGTGGGTTAGTTCGCATATCGTCTGGACAGACTGTGAATCAAAAGAGGTGTTGAGGTCTGCTTCCCACTTATCAAAGAAAGAAGCTCTGTCAGGGTTAGCGGTACTGATCAAGATCTGATAAATAACCGAGATGCAATGCGGAATGGCAGATGTGGAGACAACTAGGTTGTCGAAGTCAGTGAGTGCCGGGTTGTAAGTGTCCCGTGGGAAGAGGGCCCTAATGAAAGAGACCAACTGATTATGTTCCAGCCAGGACAGCCGACCTCTTGCAGACTGGGCTTGGAGAGAAGCCAAAGAAGAAACTGTCCTGCCCGTCATGCAGTCACGTATTCTAGGACTGACAGATCGGTCCCATAACAGGAACGTGTGTGTCTGCCATCCGGGCTGGAATTTCGGATTCTGGAGAATAGGGGAGAGCGGCCCAGGGGTAACAGATAACCCCCGTTTAGCGACCCATCGATCCCAGACACAAAGCGTATGAGACATCAAAAAAGGGAGACCTGAGAAAACCTGACGGTCTTCAGGAAGTATCCAGGGAAGGATAGAGGGGTCAACCGGGCACAGGGAAAACATCAGGTCCACCCATCTCTTCAGACCTCTGCCGTGTACCCAGTCCAGGACCCCACGCAGAACCGCCGCCTCATGATAAGAGCGTAAATCAGGGAGACCCATGCCACCCAGGGATCTGGACTGCGTGAGAGTGGAGTATTTGATCCGTGGTCTGCTCTTGCCCCAGATAAATTTTGTGATGGCACGGCGCAGGGTCCTGAAAAAGGCCACCGGCACGACAATGGGTACAGTCTGGAAGATGTACAGCAGTTTTGGAAGGACATCCATTTTACAATAGCCATCCGCCCAAACCAGGAAGCTGGTTTTAAGAAGTAGGAGGTCATTTCCGACAAGACCTTATTCAGCAGGGGAGTATAATTCAAGGCAAAGAGAGAGCTAAGAGCGGAGGGGACTCTAACCCCCAGATACACAATAGAGTCCGCATGCCACTGAAAAGGAAAGGAGGCTCTGACCACACCAAATGTCTCTTGTGGGATTGAAATGTTGAGACCCTCAGTTTTAGACAGGTTGAATTGCTGCCACTTTAGAAGTCTCCAGCGCTTTCTCTCACACCATTTTCTAGGGCTTTTTGAAGTGTGTTTTGGGTCATTTTCCTGCTGGGAGACCCCTGACCTCTGAGGGAGACCCCTGACCTCTGAGGGAGACCCCTGACCTCTGAGGGAGACCCCTGACCTCTGAGGGAGACCCCTGACCTCTGAGGGAGACCCCTGACCTATGAGGGAGACCCAGCTTTCTCACACTGGGCCCTCCATTATGCTGCACAATGTGTTGGTAGTCTTCAGACTTCATAATGCCATGTACACGGCCATCAGTCCAGTGCCAGAGGCAGCAAAGCAACCCCAGACCATCAGGGACCCTCCGCCATGTCTGACTGTAGGGACTAGTGATGTCACGATACCAGAATTTTGAGTTCGATACCGATACTAATTTTTTATTTCGATACTCAATACCAGTTCAATACTTACTAAAATATTTTTTTTAAAACAACGATAGGAATATAATACCCCCTAGACCAGGGGTCCTCAACTGGCGGACCGCGGTCCGAACCCGGACCGCGGAGGCCAGCTGTCCGGACCCCTGGGTCAGACCTCCTAACCGCCCCGGATCCGGTCCGTCCCGCTCCCCACCGCACTGCCCCCCGCCCCATAGGCATACTGTCCTTAGATGTCAGTACGCCTGTTGGGCTGGGGGCAGTGTCGGTCCGGCCCCCGGCTGATACGCGCTCTGTAGGGATGTCCCGGGGATTCCCCAGCAGAGCGCGCACCACAGACCTCAGTGTACGCTGCCGGCCTGCTCCTTCCCGGAAGTGCAGGCCGGCGGCGTACGCTGAGGTCACTGATGCGCGCTCTGCTGGGGAATCCCCGGGACATCCACTACAGAGCGCGTATCAGCCGGGGGCCGGACCGACGGAAGAGAAGAAGACAGCCGCAGCGGGGGAACGAGGTGCTAGGTGAGTTGTTTTTGTTATTTTTTTTTCTGTCTGGGGGCATCTACAAGGGGAGAGCGCACAGGTGGACTATATACTACAGGGGGGACCTCACAGGGGGCTATATACTACTGAGGGGGCTATATACTACTGGGGGGAGCGCACAGGGGGCTATATACTACAGGGGGACCTCACAGGGGGCTATATACTACTGAGGGGAGCGCACAGGGGGCTATATACTACAGGGGGGACCTCACAGGGCTATATACTACAGGGGGAAAGCACAAGGGGGGCTATATACTACTGGGGGGAGAGCACAGGGGCGCTATATACTACTGGGGGGAGAGCACAGGGGGCTATATACTACAGGGGGGACAGTGCATGGGGGGCTATATACTACAGGGGGAGCTCACAGGGGGCTATATACTACAGGGGGGCGCTCACAGGGGGGCGCTCACAGGGGGGCTATATACTACTTGGGGGGAGCTCACGGGGGCTATATACTACTGGGGGAGCTCACAGGGGGCTATATACTACTGGGGGACAGCGCACAGGGGCTATATACTACAGGGGGAGAGTGCACAGGGGGGCTATATACTACTGGGGGGAGCTCACAGGGGGCTATATTCTACAGGGGGAGAGCGCACGGGGAGGCTATATACTACTGGGGGGAGCTCACAGGGGGCTATATACTACAGGGGGAGAGCGCACAGGGGGGTTATATACTACTGGGGGATCAACAGGGGCTATATACTACTGAAGGAGAGCGCACAGGGGGGGCTATACACTACTGGGGGAGCAACAGGGGGGCATATACTACCAGGGCAGTCACCCCCTTTGTACCTAATATCAAAGGCCTGGTGAGAGAGAAAAAAATGCCAATTTTCCGCTAATAAGCAGCAATTCTGTATATAAATAGTTGAACGTTTGTGACAAAGTAACAAAACACGTTTCCTACTGATGTTCAGCTCGGACCTTCACCTGACAATAGACCCCGGTAAGTGGACCTTCACTAAAAGTTGTTGAGTACCCCCTGCCCTAGACAGTGAATATAATAAACCTGAAATGTTTTCTATACTCTTTGGGCCTGCACTATTACAGAGATACCAATTTATGGACCTTTATTAATTTTTATTACGTTAAAAATAAAGGTTTACGTTTTTTACATAATTCTGTACAGAGGACAGGATCACTTAGACAGCTCCACTATACCGCGTACAGCGATCATGGACGGCTCTGCTATACAATGCTTAGACAGCTCTGCTATGCACTGCACACTCGGCTCTGCTATGCACTGCCACTCGGCTCTGCTATGCACTGCCCACTCGCTCTGCTATGCACTGCCCACTCGGCTTTGCTATGCACTGCCCACTCGGCTCTGCTATACACTGCCCACTCGGCTCTGCTATAACAATGCTCAGACAGTTCTACTATACACTGCCCACTCGACTCTGCTATGCACTGCACTGCACTGCCCACTCGGCTCTGCTATACACTGCTCAGACAGCTCTGCTATGCACTGCTCAGACAGCTCTGCTATGCACTGCCCACTCGGCTCTGCTATACACTGCTCAGACAGCTCTGCTATGCACTGCCCACTCGGCTCTGCTATGCACTGCCCACTCGGCTCTGCTATGCACTGCCCACTCGGCTCTGCTATACAATGCTCAGACAGTTCTACTATACACTGCCCACTCGGCTCTGCTATGCACTGCACTGCACTGCCCACTCGGCTCTGCTATACACTGCTCAGACAGCTCTGCTATGCACTGCCCACTCGGCTCTGCTATGCACTGCCCACTCGGCTCTGCTATATACTGCTCAGACAGCTCTGCTATGCACTGCCCACTCGGCTCTGCTATGCACTGCCCACTCGGCTCTGCTATGCACTGCCCACTAGGCTCGCTATGCACTGCCCAGAGCGCGGGAGCGGAGGAAGGGAAGGGCAGAGGAGGAGACTGCAGGGGGCAGTGAGAGGCACATAGAGAACACGGCTGCAGCTTAAAATAAGTATCGATACCAGGAAATCCTGGTTCCAGGATTTTTCAGCCCGAAATATCGATAGTGGTATTGATATTTCGGTGCATGGTGCATCCCTAGTAGGGACCGGGGTTCTTTTCTTTAAAGACCTCTTTTTTCCCCCGTAAACTCTATGTTGATGAATTTTCCCAGAAATCTCTACTTTTCTTCATCCGACCAGAGAACGTTCTTCAAAAAGTTTATGGCTTTCTCAGGTAAGTTTTGGCAAACTGCAGCCTGGCCTTTTTGTGTTTGGGTTCTTCCTGGGTCTCTCCTACCATAGAGTCCCCTGTCATTCCGACGCTGACAGATAGTACGGGGTGACACTGTTGTACCCTCGGACCCTTTCCCAGCATTCTCCCTTCCTACAGACTCACAGATCACATAGAACACATGAGAACCCCGACACGTTTTACACCGCTGCAGTTTTTTTAAATATGCAAATGAGGCTCAAGTGTCTAGTGGGCGGTTTACAATGTCGGATTAGAGTACCTGGGGCCACCAATCAGGACCAGTATGAAACGTCACGAGCACCCGTTCCATCCGGGACTGATCTGTATCTGTGTCCAGCTCTCCCTCGTGTATAACAAGCGTGTACTACAACTCTCAGTATGCAGCTATGGGGGTCTGCTGGGAGTTGCCGTTTCTGAGAGAACGATCCTTGGTGTAGATCAGCGCTTCTCTAACTGAGAGGCGCCCCCCTAGTTGCTGGGGAAGCAATTTTCACTAAAGTGACTATAAGCTGCACAGTCCTGTCCCGGCTGCAACAATCTCCGGTTTAGGAACATTAACCCCCTAGACGAACCTGGACGTAACCCTACGTCCTGGGTGTTTCTCCCGCTATGAAGGCGCTCCGGAGCGGCGGAGCGTGCATAGCAGGTGGGGGGCTGCAATTAGCAGCCGGGACTCACCGGTAATGACACGCTGCAGCGATCGCGCTGCCGCGTGTCATTAACCCCTTAAACGCCGCGATCGTCCCCTGTCACTTACCGATCGGGTTCCCGACGCTGAAACGGACCGCCGGAGGTTCTCTCACCTGCCTCCGTGCGGTCCGCTCGGCGATCTGCTACACTGAGCCTGCACAGGCAGGCTCAATGAGCAGATCGCCGATAACACTGATCAATGCTATGCCTATGGCATAGCAATGGTCAGTGTAAAAATCAAAGTAGTGTATATACAAGTCCCCCAAAGGGACCTCAAATGTGTAACAAAAAAAAAAAGTTCAAAACACTATTACACTACCCCAAACCCCCTCCCCCAATAAAAGTCTAAATCACCCCCCTTTCCCATTATATAAATAAAATATATAAAAATAATAAATAGATAAACATATAATATACCGTAGCGTGCGTAATGTCCGATCTATTAAAATATAACAAGCGTCATTGCGAACGGCGTACACGAAAAATGGGGAAAAAGTGCGCGGATTACCGATTTTATGTTACATAATATTAAAAAAAAATCAATAAAAAGTGATCAAAACGTCCGATCTTCACAAATATGGTATTAATAAAAACTAGAGATCATGTGCGGAAAAAAATGACACCACATACAGCCCCGTAGGTGAAAAAAAATAAAAAAACCGTTATAAGCGTCACAATAATCCCATTTTATTAATATTTAATTGCCAAAAAAAAAGGATTTCATAAAAAATATATATAACATTAGAGAATCTGTGTAACCTGCATATGGTTTGTGTTCGGACTGACCTATAGAATAATTGTATCATGTCGCTGTTACCATATAGTGCATTACGTAGACACAGGAACCCCCCAAACGTTACCATATTGCATTCTTATTTACGATTTCACCTATTATATCTATAAATAATAATTTGGGGATTCTGTCATACATGTTATGGTAAAATGAAAGACGCCATTACCAGTACAACTATTCCTGTAACAAGCACCATTACATGGCTTATAGATAGAAAACTGAAAGTGCTGGAGCTCTTAGAGAGGGGAGGAGGGAAAAACGGAAACACTAAGATCAAATTTGCTGCGGTTCCACTGGCATTTTGGGCTGGTCCCAAAGGGTTAAAGGGCATCCGCTAAAAACCATTTCCCCACATGTCTCTTCCTTTCCCCAGCATACATTACTCACATAGGGAGGAATACTCTTCTGCTCTCAGCTGCTGCCCAGGAAGTTCTGTAGTTCTTTTTTTTTCTATTACTTTGTCCCCTCTTATCTCTAGCTGCCACCATTTTGTGTCAGCCTGTCAGTGGTGCGGCATTTGTGTCAGCCTGTCAGTGTGCGGGCCATTTTGTGTCAGTCGCAGGTGTGCGGCCATTTTGTGTCAGCCCGTCAGTGTGCGGCCAATTTTGTGTGCAGCCTGTCAGTGTGGGGCAATTTTGCTCAGCCAGTCAGTGTGCGGCCATTTTTGCTCAGCCAGCAGTGTGCGGCCATTTGCGTCAGCCAGTCAGTTGTGCGGCATTTTGCGTCAGCAGTCAGGTGCGGCCATTTTTGCGTCAGCAGTCAGTGTGCGGCC
>NW_027208987.1:0-38121 GCF_027789765.1 Dendropsophus ebraccatus
CGGATGCAGAAAACCTCCGACAGGATGCCATTGGCTCGGACTCTCGCACTAGGGTTCGCGTACATGGCCATGACCCGGTCTATAAAAGACTGGCCGGCACTATCTGGCCAAGGAAGAACAAAGGAACGCCAATGCACCTGTCGAAGGCCTCCTTCTAGGCATCGACAGAGAGAAGACAGAAGGGGGTTTTCGTCCTCTGGGCGTGAGACATCAAAGTGATTGTACGCAAGGTATTGCTCGGGCTTCACGGCCAGGAGACGAACCCCACCTGATCCAGATGAATCACATTAGGATCACCGTCCCCAGGCGATCGGCAAGAGTTTAGAGTAGAGCTTAATATCGCAATGAAGCAATGAGATGGGGCGATAACCGCCACACACCAGAGGGTCTTTGTTCGGCTTTGGCAGAACCACCACATGGGCCCTAGGGGGACTGACGGGGGAAGGGACCACAGTGGGCGATATGCATTAAAGGCCTTGAGCATCAAAGGCGCCACACGGATTGAAGGTCTTAAAAAATGGGGCAGTGAACCCGTCTGGCCAAGGACTTTTGCCATTTTTAAGGCGGATATAGCCGCTTCAATTTCCGCAACGGAGAAGGGAGAGTCCAGCAACCCATGGCTTCGGAGTCAAGTACAGCAGAGCCGTCTCCATGTACAATAGCCGAATTCGGCTCCAGGGCGGGGCCGGACATATCGGAGTAAGCACCCCGTATGTTGTATAGTTCTTTGTAGAAGGCCCCAAAAGCATTGCAATGGCCCGAGGATTATGAATCAAGTCACCCCCCGGGAGGCGTGAGAGACGGGACTATTGTGGAGGAAGAATTGGGATGGAGATACCCGGCCAGAGCTCTACCGCATTTGTTGGCTGTCATACAAAATAGCTGCGAAATCTCTCCCCTCTCCGGTTTGCTGTAGAGAGATTAAATCCTAATCGGCGCCCTAAGGGAGGAATCGGGGCCAAAGATCGGGGGTGGAACGGCTTTATGTGAACTAACCGCGACGTTCATGCTTCCACAAAGATTTGAGTTTAGCGCCTCTGTCCCTCTTGAGCCGTGCCCCTTGCTGAATAAAAACGCCCCGGAGAACACATTTGAGGGCCTCCCATTGTATAGGGGGAGGGGTGGTCCAATCATGTGTGGCTACAAATGTGGTAGCGGCGTCTTTCAACTCGGCTCTACATACCACATCCTTCAACAGAGTCTCATTGAGACGCCAGGTCCATTCGCGCGGGCTCTCCACCAGGATGGCAACAGATAGATAAATAGGAGCGTGGTCCGACCACACCGCCGTCCCTATTGAGGCAGAAGGATGAGAAAGAAGAGTTAGTTGGGAGATAAAAAACATATCTAGCCTACTATGTGTATTATGAGCAGGGGAGAAGTAGGTGTAGTCCCGGTTCCTTTGGGTGTAGAATCATCCACACATCGACAAGCGATAAAGGTGGAGCGCCTTGAGTGCCTGGGTTCTAGAGGAGCGCCGGCACCACTGATCTCCCCGTAGAGGTATCCAGGGGGGGATCCAAAGCCATATTAAAATCTCCTCCCAACAGGAATACCCTTCCACAAAGTGATCTACCTTCAGTAAGATATCTCGTAGGACAGACCCCTGGTTAGCATTTGGGGAGATAAACATTACCTATAGTATATTTAGTATTGGCTATAAGAACCTTCAAAAACGACAATCTACCCTCTGGGCTCACCAATGTATCTAGAAACCTGGGTGTTGTAGAGATTTGTGCAGAGCAATTGAGACCCCTCTAGACTTAGAGCCCGGAAAGGAACTGTTGCAACAATAGGGATAGTGCGAGGAGCGCATTTTTGGAATTGATCAGTTTGAAAATGTGTCTCTTGGGAGGAGCAACACATGCACTCGTTGTCTATGCAGGGAGTACGTGACATGAGATCGCTTTGATGGTTCATTAAGCCCTCGGGCGTTCAATGATGCAAGTTTCAGCGACAGTAGAGCCATTGCTTACCCACCAAAACCTCAGACGGAGAAGAAAGGACACACACAGACACCACAACATAAACAAAGGGGAAGGGACAAAGATAGAACACAATAAAGGAAGGAGAGCAAACAGACTGGCTCCCACAGCTGCGAGAGAGCCTAACCTCTGCAGAAGAAAAGTATACCCGTAAAATCGGGAACAACGCCACAGGCGTCAACTAGCGGGGGACCTGTCTAACAATGGGGAAGACAGAGCCCCCGCCAAGGGGAAACATAAATGCAGTAGAATAATACAATCATCCACTGAAACAGATATCAATAACCGTATGCAGAACTAAAAAATAAGTGCAGGCCCACCCCTCCAACCACCGTTCCACCCAGAGGAGTATAAAAACAACAAATAAACAATCAAGGAAACAGATAATCGAGCCCCTTTTGAAGACAAGAGCAAGGAACAATGGAAATAATTATATATAAAACTGAAAGCCCCAAAAATACAAAACATCTAGGCGAATAAGGCACGTTGCATAGTGACTGGGCAGGAGGAGGGAACGGGTTAACCCCGTACGTCCCCCAAAAGATCACTTAAAGAGCTTCAATGCCTCAACATCATCTTCAGCGGACAGAATCAGTGGCCTCCATAGCTGAGCTGGCACCAGAGCGTCCCGGTAATGGAGGCGTCAGGAACACATAGGAAGAGACACTGGTGGCAGATCCAATGCAGAGGAGAGGAAATCAGGTAACCAGCGGGGTCCCTAAGCTCAAGGCGCCGACCATCCTCCTGACAATCAGATGAAACGGGAATCCCCATGCATAAGGGATTTCTCTTTCTCTCAAAAGTTCCAGCAAGGGTTCAAGGCCTTTCTCTGAAGCAAAGGTTGCGGGACAAGTCTTGGAGAAGGTCAGAGATAAATCTCCATAAACAACAGAGTCCACGTTTCGGACAGCCCGCATGATTTCCTCCTTGATTCGGTAATGATGCAAGCGGCAGAGAACGTCCCGAGGACGATTGGGTCCTGACTAACTGGACCCAGAGTCCTGTGTGCCCGGTCAATTCCATATCATCCGAAATGGGGCGGTTCAGAATATTGCTGAGATATCCTGGAGTGTCGAAACAGATCTGAAGATTTCACAGCCTCAGGCAGCCCTCTCACCCTAATGTTATTGCGTCTACTACGATTTCGTGTCATCCTGTAGACGGTATAGATGTTGGATATGTTGATCATGTGCGTCACATTTAGCTTGTAAACAGAGACCGTAGAAGAAAGAGAATCGTGACGCAAGCCAGTTCATCAACTTTAGTATCCAATTCCTGTACAGAGGCTTTAATAGATGAAATCTCTGTGTTATAGGAATTTTCCAGGCGCTCAATAAATTTCTCCATTTCGTGCCTAGTGGCAGTTGTTTAACGTGATCTTTCCAGTCCCAGTTATCAGTGGCCATGACTGAGCAGGAAAGGAGGATTCTCCCGCCTGGGAAGAGCTGAATGGGGCTGCTGAGGGGTTAAGAGAGGATTTTGCTTATTGCCATTATCCTTCTGCTTTTGTGATGGCCCCTTAGCTGACATGTTCAGGCCTGCTGCTCTCAACTGCACAGGGGAGAGAAGGTGGAAGAAGAGGTGGCCAGTCCTCTGCAGAGAAGTGCAGCCCCTGTTCCGGACAACAGTGAAGCTGAGGAGCAGAGAGGACCTGTGCAGGATCACTGGAAGGACTGGACCCTGGCAGACAAGATGGCGCCGTCCCTCAGGCAAAAGGGCAGTCAGGGGCCCCAACCCTATCTTCAGCCAGGAAGGTGCCGACACCGGAGTGACCGGGGAGCACAGAGGGACAGGTGAGCGCAAATGGGCGGTCAGGGGGTAGAACGGGGCTCCCACTCACCGCTAGCCGCCTCCTGGAGGTTTGTGTCCGGTGCCGCGCGGTGCAGCGGCGGCGGCGCTGCGTGTGCTGGTGTCAGCCCGGCCTCGGCAGGCAGTGATGGCGCGGGGCGGCAGTGCCGGAGCAGCGGGGAGCCGGGCGGATGTCACAGGAGCTGGCTGATCGGAGAACCCGCTCGAAGGCAGCGGCGCGGTCTCCAGGGGGTCCGTACCTGCACTGCGCTCCAAGACCTCTGAGGAAGATGGCGGCCGCGGCGCTGAGGAGGACCGGCGCGGAAGCAGGGAGGAGAGGAAGCCGTCCAGGCGGCTGCCTTGTCGGGCTCCGGAGCGGAGCAAACGGGTCTGCGGGGTGAGCCTTTTAGTTCTTCGCTCATAGAGCCGGCTGTGGAGGGTGAGGGAGGATGAAAAAGCCAGAGGATTTCCCTAATGGCGGGAGCTCAAGAGTAGTGCGACCTCACGCTGCCATTGCCAGGACACGCCCCCCTCCCCCCCATAGTAAAAAAAAAAAAAACACCATTGCTGAAAAATGACCCAAGAGTATTGCGTTTGCTTTTCCCCATGACATCTAGTCACAGTGTTTTTTAAACCTCAAAATGCTTATGCCATATTCTGAAAAATGCAGAGTCCAACCATACAGTACAGGGATGGGATGTTCCCATGGGATGTTTGCAAAAAGCTTCGCTTTGGCTGACCAGGCATGAGGGGAATCATAGTTTTGCAACAGTGAAGGGATGAATGTTCCCCATCCCTAAGAACATTACCAATCTCCCAAAGTTATTCACAGGATAAGGGATAACAAGACCTATAGATAATGAATACAGCACCGTCCCCACTGTTTATTTGAGGGGGGCTCATTCCCCACATTCTCGTGACTACTGGGACCCCTACAATCAGCTTTATATCCCCTATCCTGTGGATTTGTGGTGGGGCCAGCTTCCTAGGCCACACCTGGATGTATGTGTGTGGGGGGGGCGCAATATTTTGCTTTGCCCCTGATGCTGCCCACACACACACAAGAGTCACTGGGTTGTATGTATATGATGTACAGTGGTGCCTTGGATTACGAGCATAATTCGTGCCGGGGCCGGTGCTTGTAATCCAAATCCACTCTTAAACCAAAGCAAATTTCCCATAAGAAATCATAGAATGCAGACAATTGGTTCCACACCTCAAAAATAATGATTATTATTCTGAATAACATGTAAAAAGATGAAACAAACATTCAGAAACAGCAGAATATGTTATATTATAAGTTACTGTACAGTAATGGACAGGATAGGAAACACAAGGGCTGACAGAGACTGCAGGGAGAGTGAAGGAATGAGCAGGGCAGATGTGGGCACATAGATGCAGCACTCTGTCCAGGGAGGGAGGGGTACAGCTATGAAGAGATTACCTCCACAGTCCTGTCCCTGATGTGGACCACCACCTCAAACCATTCAGTAAAAATTAGTAAAAAAAAAAAAACAAACTATTATGGCACGGATTGGCCTCCTGGGTATCCTTAGAACATCCCAATGAATACACAAAAAACAAACGCTCAAAGTGATATTGTCACCACCTTTCCATATATAAGGAGTTCTCAGCCACCGTTCTTAACCCTTAGTGACCGCCATGCTGCCCTTTTCACGGCGGCCACTAATGGGCTTTATTCCGATGCGTACGCCTTTTAACGGCGGGCGCATCGGAATAAATTACCGCCGCGGCGGCGGCTGCAGGACGGGTGATCAGCGGTCAGTGTGACCGCTGACACCCTCCTGTAACTGCCCGGAGCGGAGGATTCTCCGCTACCGGTCAGTTTAACCCGTTAAATGCCGCTGTCAAATCATGACAGCGGCATCTAACGGGTCCCGGTGGATCCCTGACGGCGCCGTGGGTCACTTACGTGATCGCAATCTCCTGCGGCGCGTCCAGTCCTCCGATGTCTCCATGGTGATCCCGGGGTCCTAATGAAGGTCCCCGGGGGTCACATGGAGATGCCTCATGCTGACAGGGTGGCCGTGGCTATTGCCTGTCAGCATGAGGCATGATACAATACACTGCAGTACATCAGTACTGCAGTGTATTGTATCAGTGATCTAAGTTTTACACTAGTGTACAGTAATGTACACTAGTGTAAAAGTAAAAAAAGTGAAAAAAATGTGCACAAAAACACAACACAGCCCCCCCACCAGCCACCCCCCCAATAATAAAGAGCATTACATTCCCTATACCCAATAAAACGTGACATAAAAGTGATCAAAAACACAAATCTTATACATATTTGGTATCGTTACGTCGATAACGACCCAATTATAAAAACTATATCAATAATTATATCGCACGACACACGCTGTAAAAGAAATGCGTCATAAAAGAGATCAAAAAGTCATTATACATAAAAACTTGTTATCAATAGAAACTACAGATCTTCCCGCAAAAAATAAGCCCAAACAGCTCTATCGTGCAAAAGATGAGAACGCTATGGATATTGCATTGCGGCGACAGTTTTTGTGGTTTTTGCTAGGAAGATTTCTATTGCGTCAAAGTGGTAATAGTTAAAAAAAACCTACACAAATGTGGCATTGCCGTAACCGTAGTGACCCAGAGAATACATGTATTATGTTATTAGTGACCGCGATACGGATTTTACGGCGATCACTAATGGGCTCTATTCTGCTGCCATCAGCTCTTTATTGGCGATGGCGCAGAAGAATAGTGCAGCGCGCCGCTAATGCCCGCAGCCTCCTCCTCTCAGCTATCGGAGGTAACTGAGGGGTTGGGGTAGAATGTGGGGTCAGTCCGGCGAAAACCCTCACCGGCGATCGCCGTTATTACCAGTATAACGGCGGCCACGGTAACAGACATTGCCAGCGCAGCTGAACGCTTTCATCTCTTCTCACGTGAATCCACAGTGAGAGGAGACAAGAACATGTCCCCCCCTGTCCCAGAATTAACCCTAGTGACCTGGTCACTGACCTTCCCCTCCCTGGGACGGCCATCTGATCCAAGAGTGATGGATTCCTAAAAATGATCAAAGCTTCATTCTCTCCACCACCGGAGGTAGCGGAGAGCATGGGGCAATGATCGTGACCACCGTGTGGTCCCAGTACAAGTATATAATATATACACTGATTGTTTGTTCCAATGGTGTCGCAACTTTTTTACGCCTGTCACCAAAGTCAAGTGCCCTGGATTACCCGTAACCACCCTGGATTACTTGTTACCACCCCAGATTACATGTAACCACCCAGATTACCTGTAACCACCCAGATTGCCCGTCACCACCCCAGATGCCCGTCACTACCCCAGATTGCCCGTAATCTCCCAGATTGCCCGTAATCTCCCCAGATTGCCCGTAATCTCCCGATTGCCCGTATCCCCCCCAGATAGCCCATAACCATTCCAGACAGCCGTAACCACCACAGATTGCGCGTAACTACTCCAGATTGCCCGTTGCAACCCCAGATAGTCAGTGAACACCACCAGATTGCCGTTCACACCCCAGATAGCCAGTGAACACCCCCAGATTGCCCATCACCACCACAGATAGCCAGTAACCACCCCTAGATAGCCAGTAAAACACCCCAAGATTGCCTATAACACCCCATACAGCCAGTAAACACCCCAGAATTGCCCGTAACCACCCCAGATTGCCGTGACCACCCAGATTGAAACGTAACCACCCCAGATTGGCAAGACAGCTCGTAACCACCCAGATTGCTCATGACCCCACCAGATTGCCTTTTGCCACCTCAGATAGCCAGTAAACACCCGAGATGAGATTGTCCATACCACCCCAGATAACCAGTAAAACACCACATATTGCCTGTAACGAAAATGACACTCCTTCTTTCTGACCTGCTGTGTGCCCATACAGTGGTTTATGCCCACATATGGGTACCATTGTACTCAGGAGAACCCCTGTTACAAATTTTGGGTGCTTTTTCTCCTCTGTTCCTCATGAAATTGAGAATTTTCAAACTAAACAAACATGTTATTGGAAAAATTCTATTTTTTCATTTTTACTGTCTTCTTTTGAATACTTTCCTCTAATACCTGTGGGGTCAAAATGGTCACCACACCGCAGATGTATTCTTTGAGGGGGTGCACTTTCTAAATGGGGGTGACTTTTGGGGGGTTCTATTCTGCTGACACTACAGGGGCTCTGCAAACGCACCTGGCGCTCAGAAACTTCTTCAGAAAAATCATACACTGAAAATGCTAATTGGCGCTCCCTTCTTCCGAGGCCAGCTGTGGCCCATACAGTGAGTTTACCATGTATGGGGTACCGTTCTACTCAGGAGAACCTGCGTTACATATATTGGGGTGAGTTTTCTCCCTTGTTCCTCGTGAAATTGAGAAATTTTAAACTAAAACAAACATGTATTGAAAAATTCTATTTTTTCATTTTTACTGTCTTCTTTTGAATACTTTCCTCTAATACCTGTGGGGTCAAAATGGTCACCACACCCAAGATGTATTCTTTGAGGGGTGCACTTCCTAAATGGGGTGACTTTTGGAGGGGGGGGTATTCTGCTGACACTACAGGGGCACTGCAAACGCACCTGGCGCTCAGAAACTTTTTCAGCAAAATCTGAACTGGAAATACTAATTGGCGCTCCTTCCTTCTGAGCCCCGCTGTGTGCCCACACAGTGGTTTATGCCCACATATGGGTACCGTTCTACTCAGGAAACTGCGTTACATATATTGGGGTGAGTTTTTCTCCCCTGTTCCTCGTGAAATTGAGAAATTTAAAACTAAAAAAACATGTTATGGAAAAATTCTATTTTTTCATTTTTACTGTCTTCTTTTGAATACTTTCCTCTAATACCTGTGGGTCAAAATGGTCACCACACCCCAAGATGTATTCTTTGAGGGTGTACTTCCCAAATGGGGTGACTTTTGGGGGGGTTCTATTCTGCTGAAACTACAGGGGCTCTGCAAACGCACCTGGCGCTCAGAAACTTCTTCAGCAAATCTGAACTGGAAATGCTAACAGGCGCTCCTCCTTCTGAGCCCTGCTTTGTGCCCATACAGTGGTTTACGCCACATATGGGGTACCATTGTACTCAGGAGAACCTGCGTTACAAAATTTGGGGTGCATTTTCTCTCATGTTTATTATGAAAATGAGATACTTTAATCTTAACAAATAAATTATTGGAAAATTTCTATTTCCATTTTTTTTACGGCTAATTGTGAATACTTTCCTCAGCCCCTGTAGGATTAAAATGCTCATTATACCCCTAGATTAATCTTTGCGGTGTCTAGTTTCCAAAATGGGGTCACTTATGGGGGTTTCGAGTATACAAGCCTTCTAAATCAACTTAAAAAAAGAACTGGTCCCTAAAAAAATCAGTTTTGGAAATTTCATGAAAATTTGATAATTTGCTAATACATTTCTAAGCCCCATAACACCCTAAAAAAGCGAAATATGTTTACGAAATGAAGCCAGAATAAAGAGGACATATTGATAATGTGACTTACTAACTAATTTTGTCATGTGCCTTTTTTTTTTAGAAGCAAAGAATTTCAAAGTTCGTAAAGTGTAAAATTTCAAATTTTTCATTATATTTTGATGTTTTTTCACAAAAAACACACAGGACAGTGACCAAATTTTGCCACTAACATAAAGTACCATATGTTACGAAAAAACAATCTCAGAATCGCTAGCATACGTTAAAGCGTCACTGAGCTATAAGCGCATAAAGTGAGACAGGTCAGATTTTGAAGAATGAGCCTGGTCATTAAGGCCCAAACAGGCTTGGTCCCAAGGGGGTAAACTTATATTGTGGACATTTTTATCTTACCATATAAAGGATTTCTTTGTGGTCTCTCCCCTCAAAAATGCATGTTATGTGGTGGACAGTGTCGTAGGGGCGGGGTTAACGGCTGTGTAACCACATATCTCTCATATTGGGACACTGAGAATAAAGTAAGAAAATTACCTTTATCCTCAGTATCCCGGCTCCATGGGAACATTATAGCAGGTTAGAAGACTAGAGTAACAGTAAGAGGACGGATGAGGTAAAGTGTTTCCTGCAGCCTTCTGATAGCACTGATGCACATGTTAGTAATAGAATGTTAAGGACATGGGAGTCACTAACATCACAGGCTGCTGAAATACATAAACCACTGCACCATGTTCCCTAAGGAAATGTACTGAAACATTCAGACACATATACACAACATGTATACTCCACACAGATTACACATGACTTACACACACATATACACATGACATACTGTACACACATATACACATGCCATTTCCACATTTATACATATGCAGTGTCCGGAACAGCCCTTCTTATGCTCACACTTTCATTATAACCAGTTCTGTTCTGGAAAGCTATGGTCCACTGCAAACTGCGTGTATTGTGTCCCCCTTCTCAGTATTTAGGTCTGCCATTTCAGTCATTTATTGCATGTGAGTTCAGGTATCAGTGTCAAAAGGTATTATGTCGCCTCCTAGTGTTCAAGGAGGGTACTCCTCATGTATATTCCTCTGTATATGCCTAATGGTGTGATGATGCAAGGCTGTATGTCACGTGACTGTGCCCTGCTTCCATGGTAACCCAATGGTCATCAGCTTTTGGCTGGGGTTACCATGTGACTTCCTGTGCTACCTCAGTCTATCCCTACCATCAAGGGGATAGGTTGTCTGTTAGTCCTCTCTCTCCCTGCAAAGAGAGAGGCCTGCGTGTGCTCTGCTGCTCCAGTCCACTGGCTGTGTTCCTGTCTCAAGTCTCAAGATTCTCATCTGGGTGTCGATTCTTCAGTCATTCTTCAGTTCCTCTCATCATCATCTTCTCAACAGCAAGTATTCAATTCAAGTCTCATTCCACCCAGCATCTCTGCTTCAGTATCACTACTATTCCCATTATTCAGCACGCTAATCTCACAGCCTATTGCAGCATCACCCATTATTCTGCTTTATTCAAGATTGCCTTATTCGGTTGCATCCGGAGAGACTGTTACTACTAGTTACCACCGTTACAATAAATACACAACTACCGTTGTTTCTGAACCTTGGCATTGGTGTGATCATTGGTGCCCCTGACTAAGGACAACGAAGAATCGCATGCCAGTATTCCCACGTGGTCAGGAGCCCGGCTTCCAGCTAGTAGCACCCTCGTGCCTAAACCGTGACCACTACTTCCTACAGCTGCCCCGATCCTGCACCCATCCAACATCTGTATAGCGGAGTGGCCCCTAGGGGCCAGGGCATCGCATTTGGCGTCACGAACAGGATATCGTTTACATTGTGTGCCCCCAAGACTGTGCCGCCAACCCCCAAAGAGACTTTGTACTGTCCCGGCGGCCAGGAAGGGGTTAAGGCCGCATTTCAGGTTCCCGCGCGCTCGCGTGCGACGCTCAAGCTCCGCCCCCGGCCCTTCCTCCAGTCTCTGTTGCCGGGGGAAGAAGATCCCTGCTGCGCCTACCGGAAGTCGCCGGGCCCAGCTTCCGCCCGCTCCACCGCTGTCTCCTGCAAGCCGCTGTCTCTGCAAGCCGCTGCTCCTGCCGCGGTCATCTCAGCTCACCGCCAGTCGTCCGGACACGCTTGTGGCAGCTCATCCAGGGATCCCGTCTTGCTGCGCTGGGACAGCCAGATAAGTGAGAGTTCCCCAGCATGTCCAGCTCAGAGGATGACGCCGTTGGCGGGTCAAGCAGTCCACCCCCCTCACTCGCTGGCGCACCTGTTCCTCCAGCTGCCCCCCTGCATCTGCTAGTGCCGCTGGAGTGCCGTTTTTCATTGGGCCCAATCACCTGCCCAGCTATAAGGGAGAGCCCCACACCTTGGCTGCTTTTAAAGAAAAAATTTCCCGTACTCTAGAACTGGTTTCTCTCTCCCCTACTCAGCAGGTACAGCTCCTACTCGGACAACTAGAAGGTCCTGCTGCAGAGGAGGTTCGGTCATGGCTGCTACAGAAAAAGCCGGGGTGCAGCAGATTCTTGATCGCCTCCGGAGGGAATTTGAGGTGCAGTCCCCCACAGAAGTTCGCCTCCAGTTCTATGATCGGTGCCAGAAACCAGGTGAGACCCTGAGAGACTATGCCCTTGCCCTCCAGTCTGCCTATCGGGGCCCCTACAACAGGTGGATGTCATTGACCCCTCTGCGGCAGAAAACATAATCACAGACCGCTTCATAGAGGGCATAGACTCTAGGCTCATTCAAAGCCAGCTGCGCATGTTGGCTGCACAGAACCCTAGTATGTCCTTCCTGGATTTCAAAACTCTGGCTCTGAGGGTAATCGGAACTGACTCCCCCTGCCATAACTCTCCCCCGACCTCGAGTCAGCCAGAGTACTGACAGGTGTGACCCCTGGGCCTATCCCCACGCCTGCTAGTTCACCTGTTCCAGCTGTTCAGGCCATGCAAGCTTCTCTCACCAGCCCCCTGGTTACTCCTGACCTCCTTACTCACGTAGTTAGCTCTCTATGTCAAGCCATTCAAGAGCTAAAGGGGACCGCGTCCATCTCCTCCTCCCGCCTCTACCTCCAGTCAGGACCTGTCCCTAGAGTCACCTCCCAGGCACCCACGCTCTGCCCCCTCCATGCCTCACAGGGCCACACCACGAGAGCGGCCCTACTGTGACTATTGTCGACGACATGGACACTACCAATCTCAGTGCTTTCAGTTAAACGGGCCACCCCCGGGTCCGAGGGCCACCACCCGGGAGGTAGAATCTCAGGCCCGCAGGAGTCACAATGGCTCTCAAAATTCCTATCGCAATGCCCGCATGTGACTCTATGGATAGACGGTGTGCCTCTCGAGGCCTTGGTGGACACTGGGTCCCAGGTTACTACCATCCCTAAACATGTTTTGACGCACATTGGGACCGCAGGGTGTTGTGTCCAGTGGAGAAGGCCAGGTTAAACTGATTGCTAGTAATGGTCGGCCTTTCTCACAACTAGGGTACTGGGAACCCACTATATGTATTGGTAACCGGAGGTTAGCCCAGCAGGGTGTTATAGTCACTGAGGCTCAAGGGGACAGTGGTGTTACAGTCTTGGGCATGAATGTCATTCGCCATGTATTCTCTGAATTAGTTGCTGCCCTGCATAACTCTCTGTCTCAAGCTTCTTCCCCCTACAGACAAGCCATCCAGAAGACTATCAAAGCGCTCACCGCTCAGCAGAGTTTGTCAATCACGTGGGGAGATTTGCCGTGTTCGTACTAAAGATGCTCGCCCCATCACTATCCCAGCTAACAGCGAGACCCTTATCTGGTGCAGGGCTCGACCGGGCCTAGACAACGCCGACTACGAGGCTCTACTGGATTCCATCGAGATTGAGGGACAACCCCTTGAGACCTTCTCTGCCTCAGTATGGCAGATTTTGGAGCCCTTATGGCACGTCCCAATTCCACTCTTTTAATCTTTCTAAGGTAGAAAAATTATCTGAAGACACTACAGTGGTTATAAAGGCGGCGGATAAAGGAGGGGGCATCGTTATTCTAGATAGAGAGGACTACATGACTGAGGCGTTACGATTGCTTTCAGATACTCGTTTTTATCGTTCCCCAACTTTTAACCCTACTGACCAATATCAGACAGAATATAATAATTTGATTAATCAAGTTTTTAAGGCAGGTGTTTTAGTCAAAACATGAATTAGATTTTTTGACCGTGTAGTAGAACCTTCCCTGGCACTGTTTTATTATCTACCTAAGGTACACAAGAATGAGTCAAAGCCCCCAGGTAGACCTATCATTTCAGGTATTAATTCCATGACCTCCAAACTGTCTCAATTTGTGGATGTTTTCTTACAGAAGCAGGTTAAAAATTTAAGTTCTTATACACGTGACTCCTCCCACTTTATTGAGCAGATCACACAGCTTACCTGGAATGATGAATATCTTTTTTGTACTATGGACATTACATCGCTCTACACTGTTATTGATCACGAATTGGGGATTATTAAGGCTACTGCTCAGTATCTAGCTGCCGATCCAACAATGCCACAAGCACAGACTAATTTTCTTCTTGATAGCATCCGTTTTATATTACAGCATAATATTTTCAGTTCAACCAACAGATATACAGACAAGAGAAAGGGACGCGATGGGCAGCACTTTTGCGCCCAGTTACGCAAATCTCTTTGTGGGTGCATTTGAGGAGGAGGTCATCTATAAGAACCCTTTGTTTGCCAACTGTTTACTATATTGCCGCTATATAGATGATGTTTTTATTGTGTGGGAAAAGTTCCAGGAAGAACTGAGAGTTTTGTAAAATGTATTAATAAGAATGACTGGGGCCTAGATTTTACTTCTAATATTTTTATCAATTTTGCGGAGTTTTTAGATATTGTGGTATATCACGAACAAGATCATATTCTCACCAAGACTTATTTTAAACCTGTTGATAGCAATAGCTATTTGCACTACCAGAGTGCGCATTATGAAAAATGGCGGAATAATATACCTTTCGGACAGTTCCGCCGTATCAGGAGGAACTGTACCCGTCTGAGTGATATAGGAAGCAAAGCGGAATCTTGACCAGGAGGTTCCTGTCTAAAGGATATCCACGCTCTCTAATAGACAGCTCACAAAAAAGAGCGGGACTCCTTTCACAAGCCCAGTGTTTATTGCCAGGCAAGAAACACGTGCAGGATAATGACAAAGTTAAGACATTTGAATCCAATTTCATACCACACTTTACCAGTGACAATAAGGAGATAAATCCATTTTGTCCAAACACTGGTCTATTTTTAAATTGGATCCTTGTCTCAAGGGGATATTGCCCACACAACCGAGAATCACATATAGGAAGGCCCGGTCTCTAAGAGCATTTGGCCCCCGAGTAACCTAAAGAAGAGGAGGGCTGTCACTAACCCCTCTTCTCCTTCTACGTCTTTTTCCTCCATTACAATCAAACCTGGTTGCTATAAGTGTGGTATTAGTAGATGTAAATGCTGCTCGAGTATTCTACATAGGACTACTAAGTTTTGCTCCAAGGCCACCGGTGAAGAATTTCCTGTTAAAACATACCTGTCGTGTGGTTCGTCCTATGTTATTTATTTGCTAGAATGCAAATGCGGCATACAATATGTCGGCCGTACTATGCAGGCCCTGAGGGTCAGAATCAACAAGCACCGCTCAAATGTAGAAAAGGGTTTTTTACTTCACAGTGTTTCCCGCCATGCCCTTAGCTGTTATGGGTGTCATTTCTCCTCATTCACTGTACTCCCTATTGAGCAGATCTCGGCAGGGGGGCAGCGCTTTCAGAGACTTAAGAGGAGAGAAAATTATTGGATCTTCAAACTCAAAACTCTCACTCCGTTGGGTCTGAACGAATACATTGAACATGTGTAGTATTCATTTATTTATTTATTTATAATTTTACATTTTTATTTATTTAATTTTTTTATATATATTTTTTTTTAATATTTTTTTATTTATTTATTTAATTATTTTTTTATTATTTTTTTTATATAATTTTTATTTTTATTTTATTTTTATTTATTTTATAATATTTCATAAAAATTCATTTAGGTTTCCTTCGTTCATTCCATCCATTTCACTGTATGCCTTTACCCTAGATATATTGATTTATCTCTGGTATTATCTACACCCAGAGGAGCTTTGGCCCCGCCTCCTTTCAACTTGGCTACAGGGTACTAGCACTCCTGCAGGTAATGAGCTACACAGCATGGGGCTTCAATAGCCTGAGCTTTTCACAACTCAGAAGAGTTCTGGCTC
Source organism: Dendropsophus ebraccatus (assembly GCF_027789765.1). NCBI lineage: Eukaryota > Metazoa > Chordata > Amphibia > Anura > Hylidae > Dendropsophus > Dendropsophus ebraccatus. The sequence continues at coordinate 15,506 of NW_027208987.1, forward strand.
TGCCCCTTTCCAGCTTCACTATGGTGTAGTAGCAACCCTGAAGATAGTGTGTGATAAGGCACAGTGCCTCACTAACACAGCCACTTTCTCCTATTACATGGTTTCTCCTCCTATTGGCCATTATAGCAGCACAGGACTTAGTGTCTGATAGCCTCTGACCTTTTGCACTCACTCTCCCTTTGTTCTTTTGACAGCAGCAGATTTCCCTGCACTCCTTTTCCCCTCCCTGTCAGTGCCTCATAGAAGTAGCGTCCTGACACTCACAACATCAGCAGTGAAGCATTACACATGGCTGTAGTAGATATTGACCTCTAAATGTAAGTTGTCTATACTAGTGTTATAAGATCGGTCTATGAGGTCTGTATATCTTTGCTTCAATAGAGGCGATGTTATTTTGGTTTTGCCCAGCAGCTTATGCAAGATTTTGTATATGGTTTATTTAGTCCAGTATCTTGTGCAATGTTGCGATCTATATCCCAGTCATTATTTTAAACTTTTTTATGTGTGTGCTCTGATAGTACCAGTTATATGATATGTGTTATGTAATGTTATTTATTATTGATTTTATGCATCATGATTTTATGTAGATTGTATGCACTTTTCTTAATCAATTGGAAACGCCCCCTAATGGGTGTTTCTTTTTTGTACCTGAGCCTATTTAAATAAACCCTCCTGCTATCCTATGTTATGCACTTTGATTTATCTGATGAAGAGGGCGTGTCTTCGAAACGCGTCATATTTGTGCTATATTAAATATATTTTTTACTATATCAAATGCATTTATTTAAGCTTTCGGCCACTTCTCTATGTGGACAGCGCTGACCGTGAGTACCTCAATTCCTTTTATTTTATTCACTTATTCTCTCCACGGGCCCCATTAATTTGGGAGTATCCTGTGTTTTTGGTACAGTCAGCTCAGCAGTCCCTAGAGGTAGTAGGCCCCTATACAGTGGACTGTCACCTAACAAGAGCCTGGATTCGGATTTGTACCCTGTTGAGGGGTGATATGCACAAAGCCCAAGTGGCATCCAGGTGAGCACCTTCTCACATAATCCTTATCCTTGGTGTATTGAGGTATCCCACGAGGCGCCGGTGCCCGCTTTTTTCTTTTTCTCTCCCTTAACCCTTGTCATGGCTGCCCGAAGTCTAGTGACCGTCTCCAATGGTCAGGTTTCGGTACGGCTGGTCAACCTCAGTACATCTTCAGTCGACTTACTAAATTTACTACGGTTGCCATGCTCCACCAACTCGACCCTGAGGACCTCATATGTGAAGAGACTATGCCCACCAGAGGTCGATTAGGACATCATCAGGAGAATCCCAACAGTCCCGCGCTCCTTGGTGGGATGCCCTCAACATCGGGGATGCCAACACCCCAATCGAGTATGTTCAGGGGGTACTCAAAGTTGCCAAGCGCCATCACGAGGCCTTCAGCAAGCATTCACTTGACTTTGGTAAAATGGTCTGGTCCAGCATCGAATCAACACCAAAGATCATCCTCCTATCAAGGAGAAGCACCGGCCTATTCCGCCTGCCAGCTATCAGCAGGTGAAGAGACTGCTCCAGGAAATGAAGGACACCAACGTCATCCAGGAGAGCCAAAGTCCGTGGGCTGCCCCTATTGTCCTCGTTAAAAAGAAGGACGGCAACATCAGATTCTGTGTTGACTACTGGAAGCTGAACACCATTACTCACAAGGATGCCTATCCACTGCCTCGTATAGAGGAATCTATTGCTGCTCTGGGTTAAGCTGCCTACTTCTCCACGTTGGATCTCACCAGTGGGTATTGGCAGGTGCCCATGGCTCCGGAAGACCGGGAGAAGACGGCATTCACTACCCCCATGGGACTCTATGAGTTCACCAGTATGCCGTTTGGGCTCTGCAACGCCCCTGCCACATTCCAGCGGTTAATGGAGAGGTGTCGTCGGTCACGTCAACTTCCAAAGTGTATTGCTCTACCTGGACGACGTCATTGTCTACTCTCGCACTTATGAGGACCATATTCATCACTTAGCCGAAGTGTTCCAAGTTCTTATTGACCATGGCCTCAAGATTAAACCGTCAAAGTGCCATCTCCTCAACCGCAGGTGAACTATTTGGGCCATGTCGTCAGTGCCGCGGGGATACAACCTGACCCCGAGAAGATTTCGGCTGTGGAAAGCTGGGCATTCCCAAAACGGTGAAAGAGGTGAGAAGCTTCCTTGGATTTGCGGGCTACTACCGCCGCTTCATACCCCACTTCGCCCAGGTGGCGAAACACACTCAATGAACTACTCCGTGGCTGTCCCCGAGAGAACTATAATCGACGGCTACCCATAGAGGGTCTGAACTCCAGGAGACGGCGTTTCAAACCTGAAGGCCCTGTTGATCTCGCCTCCCATCCTGGCTTACCCTGACTATAGTCAGCCCTTCCGTCTCTACACCGACGCCAGCTTCCAAGGCCTAGGGGCTGTCCTGTCTCAAGTCCAAGGTATCCAAGAAAGAGTTATTGCCTATGCCAGCCAAAGTTTAAGAGGTGCTGAGAAGAATGACAGTAACTACAGCTCGTTCAAATTGGAGTTGCTTGCGCTGGTGTGGGCCGTTACAGAAAAGTTCAAAGATTACCTTGCGGCTACACCATTTACTGTCTATACGGATAACAACCCGCTAGCTCACCTCAATACCGCGCGACTGGGCGCTCTGGAACAACGTTGGGCCTCTAGGTTGGCCAACTTCAACTTCGAGATCAAGTATCGAAGTGGCAAGGCCAATGTGAATGCTGACCTGCTGTCTCGATTGCCTAGAGGGGAGGAAGCCCCGGAGGATGACGACTGGGAAGATGTGGAGATGCCTCCTTTCTATCAGAGATTCGCTATCCAGAGTACTACCACGGCGGTCAAAGCGGGCGAGGCGACCCCTGAGTCTTGGGAGAAATCTACGACTACTTGTCCACTGGGAGAGTCCCCATGAGAATCAAGAGGCCCTATCCAGACGTTGAACTGAGGCGTCTCTGGAGGCAGAGGAATCGGCTCTTCCTCCATAAGGGCCTACTTCTGAGGGAATTCATTGGACCCCATCTCTGAGAGCGATGCCATCAGATCTTGATTCCCCGGCGAGACGCCAAATTGGTGTTGGATGCCTACACGATCGTTCGGCCATTTCGGGGTCCATAAGACTGAGGCGACCATCCGTCAACGGTTCTATTGGATGGGATGCGGGCTGACATTGAGAATGGTGTGCTGAATGCCCCGCCTGTAACATCTCCAAGGCGGGAGGAAGAGAGGCTAGAGCCCCCTTGCATTCCATTGTGTCCCAACGGCCAAATCAGCTCGTTGCCTTAGACCATGTGAAGTTGTCCCCGACGAGATGTGGATACACATATGCCCTGACCATGGTCGATCACTATTCCAAGTGGGTAGTCGTGGTACCCGTCCGAGACTTGACTGCAAGGACCACAGCCATTACTTTCTACAAGGAGTATGTGAAACACTACGGCTGTCCTGAGTCCCTGCTCACAGACCGAGGCCCGGCTTTCGAATCTCAACTCTTCCATGAGCTGTGCACTTATCACGAATGCAAAAAGCTTCGTACCACAGCCTATCACCCGCAAGGCAATGGTCTCTGCGAGAAAATCAACCAGGTTTTCATCAATATGCTCCGAACAGCTTCAGTGGCCAAGCGGGTGGAATGGCCACACCTGTTGGATGAGCTGGTGGAGATCTACAACAAACCCACCCATTGCTCTACAGGCTACTCCCCTTTCTATCTGATGTTTTGGGCGCCAAGGTCAGCTTCCTCAAGACCCGCGCGCTTGGAGTTCAAGTAACTGACACTGTCAACCCCTGCCTGATACCGACTGGGTCCAAGAGCATCAGAGGAGGATTCAAGACGCCCGAGAGATTGTCGACCAGAAGATGGGAGAGGCCCACCAGTGTCAGGAAGATGCTTATAATCAAGGGGCGCATGCCACACCACTAAGAGTGGGGGACAGAGTCTGGCTAAAAAAATATCACCGCACTCACAAGTTGGAGAGTTTATGGGAGCCTGAACCCTATGTCATTTCTGCTATTCCCTATCCAGAGACTGATGTGTATGAGGTCAAGAAGCCAGGTCTGGCCCCTCAAACTGTACACCGGAATAGGATAAAGCGCTGTGTAAGAGAGGATCTGCAAGGCCTCGCAGCATTCTGTCCAGCACCTGTACAGGGCACTTCCGCCAGTTCCAGAGGCTCCATCTAAACCGGTCTCTCTTGAAGATATGCTCCAAACTGAAACCATTCCTCATGGCTGTTGGCTATCAGGGGATTCCGATGAGCACTCCAGTTGTCCTGCCTCCTGCGGCTCCGCCTCCTGCGGCTCTGCCTCCTGCGGTCCCTTCTCCTCACCAGCTGCTGTCAATGACCCCCAATCTGTTCCAGAGCAAGCTACTCATGAAGCCAACCTCATGCTGAGACGGTCTGAGCGCTCAACTCGGGGAACACTACCAATCCGCTACAGAGACCAAGTCCTTAACTGTTCCTGTTCTGTTGTTGTTTGCTGTGTGAAGTTCCTGCAACGTTCAAGGTTCGTGCCTGGTCCTCCTGACCAAGTCCCTGTACTAACCAGCTATGTGCTGATGGACACTCCCTGACCAAACTGTTCTTCAGTGCCTGTCCCAGAGCCTTTACATGGACGATGTTCTATGTTGCCTAAAGAGACTCTACCCCACAGAGACACTTATCCATTCCTTCCTAAAGCATTTTCCAGATTATGTGATTGTCAGCGGTTTTATTGTACTTCACTATTGCACTTCAGTAGTCAAAAGTCTATTTTCATGTCAGAGTCTTATATATATATTTTCCTACCTCTGAGTAAGCAGACAAGTCATTTAGATAGTCTCAGAGTAAAGTGTGTCCTTTGAAAAAGTATTTCTTCTCACAGTGTATGTTCTCATGTCAGAGTCAGACAGTTTCCTCCTCCTCTGAGTAAAGAAGTCAGTCTACATATTTATATCTATAGCCTCAGAGAAAGTGTATTTTTCAGAAGAATCTTCTATTTTCTCCATGCATAATCTCATTGTGCATTATTATCATATCTATAGCTGGAAAGATTTAGTTGAGCCAGTTTGTATGCAGATTTTCTTCAGATTTTCTCAAGGTTTCCTTCAGAGTTATGTGAGCCAGTTCTCCTCAGGACCTCGCAGTATTTGTTGTCTTTTGTATTTCCCTTCCTTTTGTTTCCAGTGTTTGTTCACCTCTGTCTTGTCCCAACACAGTAGTTGCTACACATAGTCATACCTAACATTCACACTGGTCCATATATATTGCACCTTGGATACCCTTTCGTGTGTTTGGCCTAGTGAGTAATTGTGTTGTATGATTGACCCGTATGCATGGGCGCCCGGATGTATGCTTGCTTTTATTATTTTGTTCTATTCTCTTCCAGGTATCCAAGACATTTCACAAACACGCCAAGGGAATACACAGGTCTTCACAGTTCTCCTCCAGTAGGGTAACACTTTATACAGGAAAACCTACTGTCAAATGACTGGAATATGGAGGGTTGCCCACCAGCAGTTAAGTTGTCCTGGCTTCCATGTCAGATGGTGCACGCACTAACTACCTGTAACCAGAGTACGTTAGGCACCCCTAGGTGAAGTCCTGCCACTAGGGTTTTCTTTCTCTTCATATTTCTCTTGTCACCTGTGCCTTGAGCGTGGGAAACACACATCTACAGATTCACTCACACTAACATCCTTCCTCTTGTCTTGTTGTCCTGGTCCTCTATGTTCTTTCGGCCACATCTACTTCAGCTTGTGGTTCGCCAAGGTCGGCTCATTTCTAGTAGGGAGGTATGCAGTGTCCGGAACAGCCCTTCTTATGCTTACTCTTCATTATAAACAGTTCTGTTCTGGAAAGCTATGTCCACTGCAAACTGCGTGTATTGTGTCCCCCTTCTCAGTATTTAGGTCTGCCATTTCAGTCATTTATTGCATGTGAGTTCAGGTATCAGTGTCAAAAGGTATTATGTCGCCTCCTAGTGTTCAAGGATGGTACTCCTCATGTATTTCCTTGTATATGCCTAATGGTGTGATGATGCAATGGCTGGATGTCACGTGACTGTGCCCTGCTTCCATGGTAACACCAATGGTCATCGAGCTTTTGGCTGGGGTTACCATGTGACTTCCTGTGCTACCTCAGTCTATTCCCTACCATCAAGGGGATAGGTTGTCTGTTAGTCCTCTCTCTCCCTGCAAAAGAGAGAGGCCTGCGTTGTGTCTCTGCTGCTCCAGTCCACTGGCTGTGTTCCTGTCTCAAGTCTCAAGATTCTCATCTGGGTGTCGATTCTTCAGTCATTTTCAGTCCCTCATCATCATCTTCTCAATTCATCAACAGCAAGTATTCAATTCAAGTCTCATTCCACCCAGCATCTCTGCTTCAGTATCACTACTATTCCCATTATTCAGCACGCTAATCTCACAGCCTATTGCAGCATCATCACCCATTATTCTGCTTTATTCAAGATTGCCTTATTCCCGGTTGCATCCGGAGAGACTGTTACTACTAGTTACCACCGTTACAATAAATAAACAACTACCGTTGTTTCTGAACCTTGGCATTGGTGTGATCATTGGTGCCCTGACTAAGGACAACGAAGAATCGCATGCCCAGTATTCCCGCATGGTCAGGAGCCCGGCTTCCAGCTGTAGCACCCTTGTGCCTAAACCGTGACCACTACTTCCTACAGCTGCCCCGATTCCTGCACCCATCCAACATCTGTATAGCGGAGTGGCCCCTAGGGGCCAGGGCATCGCACATAAAACTGGATAGTACACACTTATGTATGCATAACTGGATACTGCACACACATATACTGTACACAACATGAATACTACACACTAATATACAATATAATTAGATACTACACACATATACACATGACACACATATACTGCACACACACACACACACAAGTTGCATACACAATAAACACCTATTATACACATCACACACACACACACACACACACATACACACACTTACCTACACAAATGCTGTGCTAGTGTAGACATAGCTGCAGTCCAGGAGAGCAGCAGCCAAGCTATACACATATGCAGAGTACAGCTGGAGGGGTGAGCAGGGGACAGGGCTGGAAGTTTCCTGCTTCTCCTTTGCCTGCAGCTTGGCCTCCCCTCCCATCTGTTCTCCTTCACTGCAGCAGGGTCAGGCACACATCACAAGACCAGAGGCCAGGCTGCTAGAGACAAGCATAGAGCCGCACAGGCAGGAGAAGAGGGGGAGGAGTCTGTGTGAGGACATGTGCCAGAAGGAAAGGGAAAGCAAGAGCAATTACAGCCACTCTGCTCTGCAGGGGACCCTGGCTGGTGGGCGGGACCTCTCTCTCAGGAGAGGTAGTTACATTAGGAGTTTGGCTCATCAGAGGATCCTCCGTGGCTCAATCCGACACTGGATGTGGGTGCTGTGAGACGTAGCTACCATGGTGGTAGGCCCGAGCCCCCAGTGTGCAGGGGCCCCATAGCAACTGCCTTCCCTTACTCCATGGTAGCTACCTAAGGGTGTGTTCACACGTACAGGATCTGCAACAGATTTGACGGCGCAGATTTGAAGTTGCAGATTCAATTAAAAGCAAATCTGGGCCATTAAATCTGCTGCAGATCCTGTACGTGTGAACGCACCCTTATAGTGTGAGAGAGGCCATTGCTAGTATAGGGAGAATCTCTCTGGGGTTCACCTTAACCCCTTAACCATTGGGCGTAAGTATACGCCCCCGCAGGGTGGGCTTTAAAAGCAAACGGGCGTATACTTACGCCCGATATTTCCCCGATCGCTGTGGTTTCACACACAGTGGTCGGGGAAGATGGCCTGCTATAATGTATAGCAGGCCATCTCTGCTCGTCGGCACGGGGTTGATTACCCCGCCCGTGCCGACGATCGCTGCTATATGCTGATCTATACAGATCAGCATATAGCAGCTGAAAAAAGCTTTCCGGGTCATCGGTGACCCGGTGACCCGGGAAAGCAATGGCGATTGGGGCTGTCCGAGACAGCACCAATCGCCATTAGTGTACTGGGGAAAGATGGCGCCGATGCGACCCCACGATCGCCGTGATAGCCGGCCAGTACCAGCCGACCCATCATGGCGATCAAACTGTAAAAAAAACAGTTTTGTCACGTTCTGCACCCCTCAGCTAGGTAGCTCAGGGGTGCAGAACAGGTGTGTGTGGTGCAGGTGTACCATACTCACCTGATCTGGGCGTCCGGAGCGCTGATCTGCGGTCCGCGCCATCCTCGCGTCTTCTTCGGGTCACTTCCGGGTTCGGTCGTCCAGCGTCGGAAATCTTCGTAATCGCTCGGGTCCTCGTGGTCGGCGGGCCTCGGTAATCTCCGGCAGCGTCGCTCTACCGCCCCCTAATGGCTGATCAGTGAATATCATTCACTGATCAGTTGCTTTGGGTTAAAAAGATTTTATTTATTTTTTTTTCCTATTTTTTTTTTCTTTTTTTGCGCCCTAACGCCGCTGAGTGTTGATCAGCATCGCCCGTAAGTGCGCCGCTGATCAGCAACTCCTCCTTTTGGCGTAGGGGCGTTTTTCGCCCCTATATCCTACCACCACTGGCTGCTGATAAGTGCCGCACATAAGTGCGGCATTTATCAGCAAATCCTTTCTTGGCGTAGGGATATTTTTCTTACTGTCAAAAAAACACGTAAAAAAACACTACACTACACTACATGAAATAAAGTTTTACACTACACCACTACACATTTACATACCCCATATACCAATCCCCATATAAAGATGGCCCCCAGGGTGTTTTCGGTGTCGCACGCATACGTTATTATTGCCTCCGACACCGAAACAGCCAGTGAGGATGAATGGGGGGATCCTTCTTTCCTCCATTCATCCTCATCATCCTCATCATCCAGTGACGTGTCTGGGGGTAGCGTAGCGTACGCTGACCCCCAGACCCCGTCTTTTCCGCCAGTACTGTCCCAATAAGAGATCACGGTATGGCGTGAATTCTACAAACTCTGTGAGCGTACCTCAGGGTACACTTACAGATCCAGGGTACGGCACACTGCGAATGGCGAAGGATAACCTTTGTGCATTCCGCAGCTGGCACCCGCCGGTGGACTGATGGAGGCGAGCGTCTCCACCCGTGTCATAGACTCCATTCTATGCACGGGCGGATTCCGTCATCCATCCAAAGAATGAACACATTGGACAGAGGGCAGAATCCGCCCGTGCATATAATGGAGTGTGACACGAGCGGAGACGCGCGCCTCCATCAGTCCGCCGGCGGGTGCTAGCTGCGGAATGCACAAAGGGTTATCCTTCGCCATTCCGCAGTGTGCACGTACCCTTAGAGTGTATGAAGGAAGGGACACCCGAATCCAGCCCCCAGATGCCCCCCCCCCCCTCCTCCGAGTTAGTGGGGAGATCGTGCGGGAACTGATCTTCCCACTGCTAGATAAAGGTTACCACCTGTACGGGGATAACTTTTATACCAGCATCCCCCTTTTCCGGTCCCTCGCTGCCTGAGCTACTGTAGCTTGCGGCACGATCCGAACATATCAGAAGCAGTAATAGAGCCCTAATATTTAGCAGCCATGGAGCTGACCCAGCGCTTCTGGATACGAAGGACCCCGTATCGCACCAGGACAACATTTTCCAGGTGACGTCTCCCACACTGGAAAACAGGAGACCCCAGAAGAAGTGCAGAGTGTGGCGTAACAGGGGGATCAGGAAGGACACCATTTTCCAGTGTGACACCTGTCCTGATCACCCCGGCTCTGCATACTGGGGCGCCTCCAAGGCGCACCACACGTCATTGGGGTTCTACATTATCTAAATTCTGTCCTTATTCCTATTTCAGGGGTCACGTTGATCCAGGGATTATTCTGATCGCCATTATGGAGTCGGGAAGGAATTTTCCCCTGTGATGAGGCTACTGTCGTCTGCCTTATGAGGGGTTTTTTTTGCCTTCCTCTGGATCAACACAGGTTGAATTTGATGGACACCTGTCATTTTCAACCTTATAAACTAATAATTGGCCTAATACCCCCAAATAAATTAGAATGGTCCCTTTTCCCCAGCTAAATAGGTATGGCCGCCATTCCCATTAGAGGATGCCATGATGCAATTATAAACCCTCTGTGATGCCAGGGCAGTAGAAACCCCCCACAAGTGACCCCATTCTGGAAACTACACCCGATAAGGAATCTAACGAGGGGGGCATTGGGGATATGGCCCCCTGGTGACGGCCACATTTGGGCCGTGAAAATGAAAAAATTGTATTTTTTATTTTCATGGCACATGTTCCACTTATGTGCCCCTCACCAGTGGGGTCCATATGCTCACTGTACCTCTTGTTGGATTCCTTATGGGGTTTAGTTTCCAGAATGGGGTCACTTGTGGGGGTTTCTACTGTCCTGGCAGCACAGGAGCTTTGTAATTGCGACATGGCCTCCATCCTCCATTCAAGCCTCTAAATGGTGCTCTGTCCCTTTGGTGCTTGCCCTCTGCCCATATGGCACATAATCCACATGTGGGGTATTTATGTACTCAGGGGAAATTACCCTACACGTTTTGTGTTCACTTCTTTTTAACCCTGTGGAAAAGGAAAAATCAAGGCTAGAACAACATTTAGTGTAAAAAATGTTTAAATTTACACTAAATCATTGATCTGGTCTTGATTTTTTCATTTTCACAAGGGGTTAAAAGATAAAAGAACACTAAATGTGTAGAGCAATTTCCCTGAGTATGGAAATACCCCACATGTGGACATAAAGCGCCATGCGGGTGCAGGGTAAGCCTCCAAGGGAAGGAGCGCCATTTGGCTTTTTGAGGCTGGATTTGGCTGGAATGAATTTCGAGGGGCCATGTTGCATTTAAAAGGCCCCTGTGTTGCCAAGACAGTTGAATCCCCCCACAAGTGACCCCATTCTGGAAACTACACCCCTTAGGGAATGTAACAAGGGGTGTAGTGAGCATATGGACCCCACTGGTGACGGGCACAAATGTGGAACAATATGGCGTGAAAATGAAATATTAAATTTTTACACTATAATGTTGGTTTAGCTTAAAATTTTTTATTTCACAAGGGGTTAAAAGAGTAAAAAAATACACAAAATGTGTAGAGCAATTCCCCCTGAGTCCGTAAATACCCCACATGTGGACATAAAGCGCCATGTGGGCGCAGGGCAAGCCTCCGAAGGGAAGGAGCGCCATTTGGATTTTGAAGGCTGGATTTGGCCAGAATGGATGATGAACGCCATGTCGCATTTACAGAGCCCTCGTGCTGCCAAGACAGTGAAAACCCCCCACAAGTGACCCCATTCTGGAAACTACACCCCTCAAGGAATCTAAAAAGGGGTGCAGTGAGGATATGGACCCCTTGATGACGGCCACATTTGTGCCGTGAAAGTGAAAAAATGAAATTTTTCCCTTTCACGTCACATTGTTCCACATTTGTGCCCGTCACCAGTGGGGTCCATATGCTCACTGAACCCCTTGTTAGATTCCTTGAGGGGTGTAGTTTCACTTGTGGGGGGTTTCCAGTGTTTTGGCAGCACGAGGGCTCTGTGAATGCGACATGGCCCTTGAAATCCATTCCAGTAAAATCCAGCTTGCAAAGGCCAATTGGAGCTCCTTCCCTTTGGAGGCCCGTCCTGCGCCCGCTTGGCACTTTATGTCCACATGTGGGGTATTTCCGTACTCGGGAGAAACTGCGCTACATGTTTGTTGTTTTTTTTTTCTTTTATCCCCTTGTAAAAATGAAAAATGAATGCTAGAACAACATTTTAGTGTAAAAAATAGAATTTTTCCTTTTTTACACCACATTGTTCTGAAAATCTGCGAAGCACCTGTGGGGTCCAAATGCTCACCGCACCCCTTGTTACATTCCTTAAGGGGTGCAGTTTTCTAAATGGTGTCACTTTAGGGGTGTTTTTTAGGTTTTGGCACCCCAGAGCCTCTGCCAACCTGAAGTGGTACAGTCAAAAATGACCAATTATAACGGAGGCGTTGAAATTCACTAGGCGCTCCCATATCTGAGGCTTGTGGTTGCTTTAAATAGCGCAATAGGGCCACATGTGGGGTATTTCTATAAACTGCAGAAACGGGGCAATCAATATTGGGGTGCATTTCTCTGCTAATAGGTTATCATTATGAAGATATTGGATACAATAAAATCTCTGCACAGAAAATAAAAATTTTCAAATTTCTTACACACTTCGCTTTTATTTCTGTGACTCCCCTAAAGGGTTAAAAAAACTTTCTGGATGTGTTTTTGCAAAGTTTGGGGGGTGCAGTTTCTGAAATGGGGTGCTTTGTGGGGCTTTCTAACATACAGGCCCCTCAAATACACTTTGACTGACCTGAAACAGGTCCTAAAAATATCTGATTTTGAAATTTTACAGAAAATTTGGAAAATTGCTGCTAATGTTTTAAGCTTCCTATTGTCTAAAAAAAATAAGAAATATAGTTTAATAAATGCCGCCAACATAAAGTAGACATGTTGCTAATGCTATTTAAATATAATTTATGTGGCATAACCATTTTCTGTATAAGCAGAAAGGTTTCAAAGTTTGAAAAATGCATTTTTTCACAATTTTTCACGTTATTTTGGTGTTTTCATAAAGATTCGTTATGAGTATCAACTCTATTTTACCAGAAATGTAAAGTACAATATGTCCCGAGAAAACAATCTCAGAATCAGACGGATAGGTGAAAAGCATCCGAAGTTATTAATGAATAAAGTGACACTGGTCATATTCATAAAATTTGTCTCTGTCCTTAAGGCCATTTCAGGCTCTGTCCTTAAGGGGTTAATGTGGTGAGTTGCAGGTTGCTGCAGCAGCATTTTCTCTGTTTTTCTCTGTATGTTAGCTATGGCAGCGTGCAAACTGCACTGTGTAAACAAGTGTTAGTAGAGTGCTGGCTATTTCTTTGCTTTTTGTGTTATATGTGGGTGTGGCTACCTTCTTTTAGCTTGTACTCCACCCATGACATGTGGGTATTTTAAACAGAGTTTAGTAGGATCCTGTATGCCCGGTTTTGTAGATTTATAGTCCGAGAGAGCAGTGTCGGACTGGAGTGCCTTGGGCCCACCAGGGGAAATCATTTTTGGGGCCCACCCTTCTGCCACTATACTTATGTATGGTAACATAAGGCTCCAGTTACACAGCGTGATATGGGGCAGTGTAGAGCAGCAAACCATTACTAATCAGCAGGGCAGGAATATACTGAGATGTGCGGATGCCAGCAATGATTTGTACAGGTGCACAAAAGATCAAATCAACCAACTATGGGACATTTGCTTGTCAGCTGATCTCTGGCACTTTTACATGGGCTTCCTAGGAGCGCTTGTTACAATAATTGGCCTGTGTAATGGGCTATAAGACAATTTTCTTTGCATGATAACACTGTATACTACAAAAGTGATACAGCCACCAATAGCACATATTACCAGTATACCAAGACTGATATTACCAATAATACCAGTATAAAAGAGGGAAAATTATCACCTCACATATTACCACCATACTGTTACTGACCAAATCCTGTGTACTATGACCAATAAACCAGTATATAGAAAGCAAATATTACCGCCACACCACAACCACCAGATCGTTACTGACCCAAAGTATACTAAATCCAATAAAACACTACCACATAAAAAGTAACAAATAATACCACCACATACTGACTAATACCACCACATACTGACTAACACCGCCACATACTGACTAATACCACCAATACTGACTAACACCACCGCTGCTGCTGAATAATCCACTGTACACAAATCACTATCACCTCATCCAGGCATATAGAGGTGGACGCAGCTCTACACAGGTTCTGTACTCCATATACATTACACTGTAGTTATATCAGATGACTCACAGGGGCGTCTTTCTGATCGGAGTTCTTCCCTTTTCATCTTCTTCTCCATCTGCCCTGGGCCATCATGAGAACTTCTCCGAGCCACGAATCCACAGAATCTGCCAGACAGACATATTAGACTCCTCACTCTGGCACCATCCTCATCTCTCTACACACTGCACATCTGTAATGGCCCCTTTACACTCTCATTTAGTGGGTAGGCTGACATATATATCCCTTATAGTATATGCCCCCCCTCTCTGTAGAGAGTATAGATGGCCCCATGTGCATCTACTATAGTAGAGAGCCCCCTCTGTGTAATCCTTTTATAGTAGATTACAATCTCTGTGCATCCCCTATATCAGGGGTAGGGAACCTCAGCTCTCCAGCTGTTGCAAAACTCACAACACCCACATTATGTCTGGACAGCTGAAGCTAAAGCTGTAGTTTGCATCTGAGAGCCAAGGTTCTTTATCCCTGTCCTATAGTATATGACCCCCTCTGTGTATTCCCCTTATAGATGACCCCTCTGTGTAGTCCACTATAGTAGATCCCCCCCCCCTCTGTGCATGCCCAATTGTATACGCTCCCCCCATGGAGTGCGCCTTATAGATGGCCCCTTTGTTGTCCCCCTCTGTGTAGTGCCCCTTATAGATCGCCTTCCCTCTGTTGTCCCCCATTATAGATGGCCTCCCCTGTATTGTCCCCCTTATAGATGCCCCCCTGTGTTGAACCCTTATAAATGGCACCCCGTATTGTCCATTCCTCATATTATATATCCCCCAGTGTTGTCCATGCCCCATATAGGTAGCCACCTTATGTTATCCATCCCCCATATAGATTGCCCTTAGTGCTGTCCATCCCCCATATACCCCCCTTATGTTTTCCATCTCCATATAGGTAGCCCCCTTATGTTGTCCACCCCATAAAGATAGACCCTTATGTTGTCTATCCTCCATATAGCCCCCAATCTTTCCATCCCCAATATAGCCCCAGTCCTTTCCATCACCCATATAGCCCCTTATGTTGTCCACCCCCTATAGCCCCCCTTATGTTGTCCATCATCCCATAGCCCCCCTTATGTTGTCCATCCCCCCATAAGCCCCTTATGTTGTCCATCATCCCATAGCCCCCCCTATGTTGTCCATCATCCCATAGCCCCCCCTATGTTGTCCATCATCCCATAGCCCCCCTTATGTTGTCCAGCTCCCCCATAGCCCCCTTATGTTGTCCATCCCCTCTATAGCCCCCTTATGTTGTCCAGCCCCTCTATAGCTCACTTTATGTTGTCCATCCCCCTATAACCCCCCTTATGTTGTCCATCCCCCATAACCCCCCTTATGTTGTCCAGCCCCTCTATAGCCCCCCTCATGTTGTCCAGCCCCTCTAAAGCCCCCTCATGTTGTCCAGCCCCTCTATAGCCCCCCTTATGTTGTCCAGCTCCCCCATAGCCCCAGTGTTGTCCATCCCCCCATAGCCCCCCTTATGTTGTCCAGCTCCCCCATAGCCCAGTGTTGTCCAGCCCCTCTATAGCCCCTCATGTTGTCCAGCCCCTCTATAGCCCCCCTCATGTTGTCCATCCCCCTATAACCCCCTTATGTGTCCATCCCCCCATAACCCCCCTTATGTTGTCCAGCCCCTCTATAGCCCCTCATGTTGTCCAGCCCCTCTAAAGCCCTCTTATGTTGTCCAGCCCCCCCCATAGCCCCCAGTGTGTCCATCCCCCCATAGCCCCCTCATGTTGTCCAGCCCCTCTATAGCCCCCCTTATGTTGTCCAGCTCCCCCATAGCCCCAGTGTTGTCGTGCCCCTTTATAGCCCCCTTATGTTGTCCAGCTCCCCCATAGCCCCAGTGTTGTCCAGCCCCTCTATAGCCCCCTCATGTTGTCCAGCCCCTTGATAGCTCCCCTTATGTTGTCCAGCCCCTCTATAGCCCCCTTATGTTGTCCAGCCCCTCTATAGCCCCTCATGTTGTCCAAGCCCCCTCATGTTGTCCAGCCCCTCTATAGCCCCCTTATGTTGTCCAGCCCCCCCCATAGCCCTAGTGTTGCTCATCCCCTCTATAGCCCCCCTTATTGTTGTCCAGCCCCCCATAGCCCCCAGTGCTGTCCCCCTCTGATAAAAAAAACACAAAAAACTCACCTTACAACACACTCCCCGTCGGCCGCGTGTCTCTTCTTCTCCCCCGTCGGCCGCGTGTCTCTTCGTCAGATCAGCAGCTCCCTGGTCCCGGGCTGCGCCACCACTGAGCTCCGTGTGCGCTGCGGCAGCTGCTGGGAATTCCGGTATGCGCACCCTGTACCAGAAGTCCAGCTGCCGCGGCATGCACAGAGCGCAGTGGTTGGCGCAGCCCGGAACCAGGGAGCTGCTGATCTGACGGGGGCGGGAGCGGCACGCTTGTGACCTCAAGCAGAATGCTGCTTGCGGTCACAAGAGTGATTGACAGGGCGGGAAGCTATATAGCTTCTCGCGCTGTCAATGGGAACCCTGCTACATTTAACTGGAAGCTGTTTCCACCCCTGTACTAAGTAGTGAATAAGGGAAGACACACTACTCCACAGACACCAGTCATGACTGGTTGAAATCTTCATGGCATTTTAGGTCAAATGAAGAAAAGAAAAGGGGATTTACTGTACTGCACCAGTACAATACTGATGTGTGATCACTATAAGGGCAGGGCCGTATTTAGAACTCGTGCTGCCCTAGGGCAATTCTGCAAAGATTTTTTCATGCAGATCCGTCACAAATATGCATTATGCACAGATTTCCTGCAGAATTACTGGGGAACTTATCAATGAATACAGAAAGTGGTGAAGAAAATAATAAATACACAAGAACATAACACATTACAGTGTGATGGCACTATAGGGACAATGTACTAATGAGTAGTATTGAGCAAACTTTCCAAACTGTTCAGGTTCAGCAATTTCTCAGAACCCAACTTTTTGGCATTTGACTCCCAGCGGCTGGAGAGTTTGGATGGCGCCCTAGGAAGTCCTGGAAATATGGATACAGCATGGATACAGATCCAACTTCTCCAGCCACCAGGAGTCAAATGCTGAGCATTTGGGTCCGGAGAATGGTGCAGAACCAAACAGTTTAGCAAAGTCACTCAACACTAACAATGAGGCATTGTATGTTAGCTTTTCACTGATATATGTTTTCTGGTTAATGGTCTTATTCATGGGCACCATATTGTGTGTGAATACACTCACCAAATGCATTAATGGTTTCTGCAATGACCCAGTAAAAAGGTAAACCTTGGTGCCACTCCTGTGTCTTTCTCTTCTTAATAACATGCTTTAATCTTGCAACATTGTAGTCATAGAATGGCCAGAGTAACATACTAACTGCATGTGCATTTAGCAAAGCTGCCACTAGATGGCAGGCATGGCAAGGATTTGCAACATTGCTAGCTGAAGAATTTTTCCTATATACAGTATTTGCTCCACTTCTGAACAATAACATAATATTGTGCGTTCTGTACTATGTCACTCTATATAATTAGCTGCCACCTACAATTATGAATTATTAATCCAAAATTATATCATACTAATGATTTAAAAATATCATGTTAAAAATAGTGTGTCCTTTCAGATGTAAGTCTATTGTTATTTAATTCTACTAGTCAATGCAGAGGGATATCTGGCTAGTCTTGTGTTTGAGACTCTTCAATGAGGCTCCACGAGCTCTTCTATTGCATATTCATGTTTCCCAGGGGGCAATGCACCTAGGACTTCACTGCACTGAGCGCTTTCACTAGCAGCCAGCAGTGTTGTCGTTTGGCTGGTCTCCCTGAGTTCAGCAATCTGTTTCTCTAAACCAAGTCAAAATTTTGAAAAACTGTGAGCTCTTAAACCAAAACGCTCTTAAACCAAGTACTCTAAACCACACGGTACCACTGTACTTTGTGAGTACAGAAGGAAACTCTTTTTCCTATTAAAGTTTAATTAAACTTTGTCATGTGTTTTATTTTGTGAATAATTGTTTAGCGCCGCACTACCCCTGTAAGGGTGGGTTCACACGTAGCGAATTTCAGCAGATATCACACTGCAATTTTGCAGCAAAATCCGCTGTGATTTCCGGCACCGTCATCGGTTTACATTCTCGCAGCGGAATTTCATTCCACTGCGAGTATGTAAGGTCCCATCCCCCTTAACCTGTGGAGGCCCAGTGAATACCTGTCTGCGCTCTGGCCTGCTTCTGTGGCTCCCATCTCCCTGATGTCCCTGCTCAGCCAATCAGTGGCTGCGGCAGGAAAGTACACTGATTGAATGAGTGGAACGTCAGGATGCCTGGAGCCAAAGAAACAGGCCAGAACGCGGACTGGTACAGTATTCACTAGGCTGCGGTGGGTTAAGGGGGACTGGGTTTATATACTTGACGCAGAATGAAGTTTCCGCTGTGAGTATATAAACCTATTCAAAATAACAGTGTCGGGAATCGCAGCGGATTTTGCAGCGAAACTCGCAGAGTGAAATCCACTGCTATTCGCTACGTGTGAGCCCACCTTAAACCGATTACACAATTTCTTAAAATTGCTTGAACTATTCATTTCTGCAAAGTTGTTTTAAATGACAGTTGCACTTTAAATCCAAAAATGTGGAATCTGAAAATAGAAACAGATAATAAAAAAGAATTAGGTTTCAAGAAAGAGAAACATAAGGTGTTAAGAAACAAGAGTAAACTGGTAGCGGTAAGAATTGAATCCTTTTTCTACATGCTGTATAAATGCTCTTTTTTATACTAGGATTCAATAATGCATCAATAATACTGCCCATTCCCACAGAACAATGAGATGTTATACTATACACAGGTCAACTCAGCAGCAAAATAATACTATGACCTTTCAAGTAAAAATGGATTTAGCTTTTCTTTTATTAAAAGGTCAACAAGAAATAAAACCTTTAATCGCCATCCAGTTTTCAGCAATGGGCATATAAATAAGTTGTAACCTAGTGTGTAATTGAAAATTGTGAATGCCAAAACCAGAAGAACAATAACAACTGAAAATAAAGGAAAGACTTTCTAGGCAGGTGATCGCTGACATATGAATGGTTTATCACTAAGTAAAAGCAATTTGGCTCCCATGCCTCCCATGATCAACAGTGGATTAAATGCACCCTGAGCCCTAGGCTGTCCAACCAACACTTGCAACCCCAACCCAATGCACAGGCACCATGACACAGGACCCTAAAGCAATAAGCTTGCTCATATCAGTGCGCCCTCTTTTCATCCTGCCTATAGTAGAGTGCACCCCCTGTGTAGCCCCCCTTAGTAGATGTCCTCCAGTGCAGTTCCCCTTTAAGTCAATGGCCCCCAGTCAGTATATACGCTCCGAGTGTAGTCACCTCATCAGTATGTAGTCCCCAGTGTAGTCCACCTTTATTAGATGGCCCCCAGTATACTTCCACCTTTAGTAAATGGCCCAAGTCAGTATATGGCCCTCAGTATAGTCCTCCCCTTTAGTAGATGGTTAGAGCAGTGTTTCTCACCTTTTCAAGCCAAGTTCCCCCATGTGATGAGATGCGCCAGCCTAGTACCCCCAAGGATGTGATTCGGTATAAAACATTGCCTAAGGGTAGATTCACATGTACGTATCACAGTAAAATCAACTGCAATACTCTGTACTGTTATGGCATATGGCTCTGCATTCTCATAGTTGATTTTCATTCCACTGCAAGAATGTAGCCACTGCCTAACTAACTAGGTAGTTGAATACCTTCCCCCATGTAGCCACATACTTCAAATGTAACCAAATACCCCCCCCCCCATGTAGCCAGACACCTCCCTCCATGTAACTAGATAGCTCCCCATGTAGCCAGACACCCCTCATGTAGTCAGATACCTCCCCCATATAGTCAGATACCTCCCCCCATGTAGTCAGATACTACCCTCCATGTAGTCAGATACCTCCCTCCATGTAGCCAGATACCTCCCTCCATGTAGCCAGATACCTCCCAATGTACTAAAATACATTCCCATATACTCAGATGCCTCCACATGTAGTCAAATACCTCCACCATGTAGTCAGATACCTCCACCCATGTAGTCACATACCTTTCCCATGTAGGCAGACATCTAACTACATGGGGGAAGGTATCTGAGTACATGGGGGAGGTATCTGACTACATGGGGGGATATCTTACTACATGGGGAGGTATCTAACTACATGGGGAGGTATCTGGCTACATAGGGAGATATCTTACTACATGGCGGAAGGTATCTGATTACATGTAGCCAGATACCTCCCGCCATGTAGCTAGACACTTCCCCATGTAGAGATCTCTCCCCATGTAAGTAGATACCTCCCCCCATGTAGCCAGATACCTCCCCCATGTAGCCAGACACCTCCCCCATGTAGCCACACATCTAACTACATGGGGGAAGGTATCTGAGTACACGGGGGAGGTATCTGACTACATGGGGGAAGGTATCTGACTACATGGGGAGGTATCTGACTACATGGGGAGGTATCTGGCTACATAGGGAGATATCTAACTACATAGGGAAAGGTATCTGACTACATGTAGCCAGATACCGCCCCCCATTGTAGCTAGATTACCCCCTCCCCCTCATGTAGCCAGATACCTCTCCCCATGTAGCCAGATACTTTCCCCCATGTAGTCAGATTCTCCTCCCTTATTCAGTCAGATTCCTCCCCATGTAGCCAGGTACCTTGTATGAGGCACAGCAGGAGCATTATTGCTATTTTTGTCCTGGCACCCCTACCATATAACATTCTACTGGGGAAAAAAACATTCAGTGATTTACAGGTGCCTTCTTCTTTGATCTGAGACATCACTTTCCTTGCCCAGACCACCAGGAAGATTTTGTGCTGTGCCCCTTATAGTAATAATGTCTCCTGCTGTGCCCCCATATAGTAATAATGCTCCTGCTGTGCCCCCCATATAGTTATAATGTCCCTGCTGTGCCTCATATAGTAATAATGTCCCCTGATCTGCCCCATATATTGATGTCCCCTGCACTGCCCCCATAGTAATGCCCCCTGCGGATTCCTCATAGTAATGGTCCCCTGCCCCCATAGTAATGTCCCCTGCTCTGCCCTCATAGTAATGTCCCCTGCCTGCCCCCATAGTAATGTACCCTGCCCTGCACCCATAGTAATGTCCCCTGCTCTGCCCCCATAGTAATGTCCACTGCTGATCCTTCATTGTAATGTCCCCTGCTCTGCCCCCATAGTAATGTCCCCTGATTATCCCCCATAGTAGTGTCCCTTGCTATCCCTCCATAGTAGTGCCCCTGCCTTATTCCCCCATAGTAATGTCCCCTGCTGATCCCCCATAGGAATTTCCACTGCTTAACCCCCATAGTAGTATCCCCTGCACCCCAACAAAACATAAAAAAACTTCATACTTAGTCTTAATAATATTAAGTGGGTCCCTGTCGTATCCAGCTTCTGAGCCTGGGAGCTGCAGTGAGGTCTGAGAGGGAGACAGAAGGGGAAAGGGAAGAGAGGGGGTGTTGGATCTGCTTCGCGGATTCCGGGGGGGGGGGGTGTCTGTCGGTGCTGGGGGTCAGTGCGGCTTCTAGGGGCGGGGGGCGCTGGATGGAGGCATGTCTTCCAGGGTAAGATTTTTTAATAGAAGTAAATTACAAATCTATATAACTTTCTGACACCATTTGATTTGAAAGAAAAAGATTTTCGCTTGACAACCCCTTTAAGGTTAGTATATAACGATAAGGTTCATTTTTTGTGCCTGCTTAATTCAAGAACTTTAGGCAGGTAATCAGGCTGTGTAACCATAAGTGCAACTGGGGCATCTACACTGGACCCCCCCCCCCCCCCCCCCCCACTACTACTTTCAACTCAGTATCCTTTGGTATTTAGTGTGGCCCTGTCCCAAGATTATAAAAGATGGATGTGAAGATTGAAGGAACTAAGAGTGCCTCAAATGACATTAAGTCCTCAAGGGGAACAAGGGCCTTAAAGGGTACGATTAGAAGCCAGTAAGTGTCTATATAAGAGGCGTGTGACTGACTGTGTAAGTGATGTGTGTCTTTAGTGGTGTATTTTGTATTGGTGTACAGGTAAAAATCTCGTAAAAGTCTTTGCTCTACTCATGTGGGATCTGTCTCTCCCCGCCCGTCACTAGTCACTGCTCATTGCCTGTCAGCGTGCCGGCGGGATGATTGACAGGCAGAGAGGCGGTAACAGACCTCTCTGCCTTTCAATCATCCCCTCTGAGCATTCTGACGGTTAAAGAGGGGTCGGTTTGCTGACAGCCGAGAGCCGCACAGATGAAACCTCCCCGCCTCTGCCCGTCATGCACCCGGGTTATTAAACTAGTTTTCTCTAGCATAAAGCTGCTGCAGCTTTGGTCGGTACATGCCATGGCTGCTGGCAGGAGCTTTTATACGCGCTCCAGGAAACGATATCAGCCAATTGGGCTGATTGGTTCCCTTTCACTTTCTAGATAAAATGGTGATGTCAGGCCCCGATGGCAGGGGGACACTGAGGAACATAGGGCACTGGAGGGACACTGAGCATCCCTCTGCCATCATCCTCTCCAGCAGCCACAGCCCGCATAGCTCTGGGAGTATTGGGTCTGACATCACCATTTATCCAGGAATGAAGCCTGATGCAGTAGTAGTGCAGGGAAAGAGCACTTTATAAGCATTCCTGTAATAATTGTATATTGGTGATTTGGGGGGAAATAGAAATACTTTAATAAATATTTTCACCCTAACAAATTCCACTGTTCATTATTTAACCATTATTGAACCAAATGG